>NC_137673.1:14571764-14579264 GCF_963422515.1 Blennius ocellaris | reverse complement strand
GAACCTTTAAATGCCCATTTAGAAGATAAAGGCACTGAAATGGGAAGAAATACACACAAAATGACTAATTTTCAATATAAAATGTGATCGGATATTGGATTTTTTTTACATGTTATTACAGTCTTGGAAATGTCAAAGATTAGTTATGTAATTATCTTTGAAGCATATTTAGTTTTTGTGCAAAATCACATTTTCAAAAAAAACTCCCTTTGGTGGCTGTTTTCATCCACAGCTGTAAAAATACATCAGATAAATATTTTATTTAAATTTTTTTACATAAATCTGTTAATCAACGTCAGTCCTGATACCAAAAAGTATAACATTTTTTAAATTAACCTTTTAAATGCCAAGTTAGAAGATAAAGTCACTGATATGGGAAAAATACACTTTGACAAAATTTTACAATTTTGTGTTTTTTCCCTCCGAAAATCAGTGACTTCATCTTCTAAATGGGCATTTAAAGGGTTAATTAAAAATATTTAAAAAAAAAAAAGAAAATCAGTAGTTTTGATCAGGACTGAGGTTGATTAACAGATTTATGCAAAAAAAAGTAGAAAAAAATATTCTTCTGATATAATTTTACGGCCGTCAAAGTTCGTGGATGAAAACAGCCACGAACGCCACATAGGGACGTTTTTTTTGAACGCCACACGAGGGTTAAGAGTCATTCTTCGCATAAAACCAACTCTCCCTCGCCCTCTCTACACTCTGACGCTAAATAATTGAGTAGATATGATCAATATTTAACAGACGATGCCGGTCTTGTGGTTTTGTCTTGAATTAAAAATGGAATCGCTCGCCACCACGAGCGAGTTCGGGTCTTCTGCTGCTGGATTGCGCAACGACGTGCTTCACAAATATGCCGGATACGTCGGTGGAAAATAACACAACGCCAACGCTTGCCCCTTTGGTTCCTTACCGCCAGCGCAAACCTTTGACGAGTTCTGACGTGACATATGCAAATACTGCTAACGCTAACGTCGCACTACGACTGCCGCGTTTGTTACTCGACCTCATGATCCCGTCTGCTCACTTTTGTTTACCTGAAATGCTGCGTACGTGACATATGACTCTTAAAACGGGACTTTTTGTTGGTGACATTTACCACACCATCATCTGCATACATGCATTTTTTAAATAGAGCAGGTACTTAGTAAAAAAAAAAAGTAATAGTAATAATAACTATAATAATGATGATGATGATGATGATAATGATAACTTTATTTGTGTAGCACTCTTCCAAACATAGTTACAAAGTGCTTTTACATTACAGACCACAATAAAATTCACAATAATAAAATACAGAGCTCTGAAAAACAACAACAAAAGTCTCTCTGGCATTTCCATGTTGTGGACGATCGTTGTTAGTGTTATAAAAAAAAAAAAAAAAATTGAAAGCTGATCACTCACGGTGTGAAAACCTTTCATTTCAGTTATTTGTAACTGTTTGCGATTGGACCATTTTTGTTAAAAAAATTTTTCAACATGGCAATAGAGATCATTGTCTTCACTTTAAAGCAATAATTTGTGGGTAAGATTGTGAAAACATGTGAAACTCCTCCGTTTCTCCTTGAACCTTTTCGACAAAACGTCACTTTATTCAGCACTTCTTCATAATTCGACGTTTCCTAATCTCCAGGTGACCCAGAGGCCCGGCTCAGACAAGATGAAGTGTTTCTTCAGGCTCAGTTTCGTTCCCAGGGACCCCGTGGAGCTGCTCCGGAGGGACGCTGTGGCATTTGAATACCTCTATGTTCAGGTGTGCATTTTTCATTTTCTCTTTTTTTTTTTTTTCCATACCGTCGATAACTGCAGAAGGAATCTCACGCCACAGTAGTGAGGGAACAACTTTTTCAGCGAGATTGTGTCGCCGCTTCAATTGTCCTTAGAGTTGAAAGAAAACGAAAGAAAACTAGATGATCTGCATTTCCCGAGGCAAATGCATGATAGTGTGAATGCAAACTGTAATGCTTTTTGCTGCCTGCCTGCGGCAAGTAGACTGGAATGCTTTGAAAAAGTGGAAAAAGTTTCAATAAGTTGAAACAGTTGAAAAGTGTCAAACAGTTGAAATAGTTGAAAAACTTTCAAAAAGTTGAACTAGTTTCAAAAAGTTGAAAAAGTGTCAAACAGTTGAAAAAGTTTCAAAAAGTTGAACTAGTTTCAAACAGTTGGAAAATGTGTCAAACAGTTGAAAAAGTTTCAAAAAGTTGAACTAGTTTCAAAAAGTTGAAAAAGTGTCGAACACTTGGAAAAAGTGTCAAACAGTTGAAAAATTGTCAGTTGGAAAAGTTTTGAAAAGTTGAAAAAGTTTCAAAAAGTTGAAAAAGTGTCAAACAGTTGGAAAAGTTTCAAAAAGTTGAACTAGTTTCAAAAAGTTGAACAACTTTCAAAAAGTTGAACAACTTTCAAAAAGTTGAAAAAGTGTCAAACAGTTGAACTAGTTTCAAAAAGTTGAAAAAGTGTCAAACAGTTGGAAAAAGTGTAAACATTTGAAAAATTGTCAGTTGTAAAAGTGTCAAAAAGATGAAAAAGTTTCAAAAAGTTGAACTAGTTTCAAAAAGTTGAACAAGTTTCAAAAAGTTGAACAAGTTTCAAAAAGTTGAAAAAGTGTCAAACAGTTGCACAAGTTTCAAAAAGTTGAAAGTGTCAAACAGTTGAAAAAGTGTCAAACAGTTGAACTAGTTTCAAAAAGTTGAAAAAGTGTCAAACAGTTGGAAAAAGTGTCAAACAGTTGAAAAATTGTCAGTTGGAAAAGTTTCGAAAAGTAGAAAAAGTTTCAAAAAGTTGCACAAGTTTCAAAAAGTTGAAACAGTTGATAAAGTTGAACAGTTTAAAAGTTGAATGGTTGAAATCGGTGAAGATTTGAAGAAGTTATAGCTAGTTAAAAATGTCTCCATCCGTTAACATTGGAAAAAAGTGGCACAAAAGTTGAAATATTTCAAAAAGTTGACGAGATTTCAAAAAGCTAGAACTTAGCCGGAAAGTGCCGAAAAAGCTGCAGGATTTGATATTTGAACGGTGACGAACGGGTGAAGATTGCCAGAGTTTTAGCGATTCGAAAAACGTCCAGAATAAACAGAAACAGAATCTCAAGAGTGTGAACACCTTGCCTTGCCTTGCATTCTCACTAATGACATTTGAGAGCGTTGCGTAACTCCCCGCGTTCTTCCGCTTGCAGAGCTGCAACGACGTGGTCATGGAGCGCTTCGGCCCGGAGCTGAAGTACGACGCGGCGCTGCGGCTGGCCGCGCTGCAGATGTACATCCTCACCATGACGACCAGGCAGAGTCAGAAGGTCTCGCTGAAATACATCCAGTAAGTTTGTGGGTTTATCGGCGCGCCGGCTAGCGGCACAACATGAGGTCAGAATAAACACCTCGTTGGAAAAGCTAGCGCAGTCTGAGGCGAGAACATGCTTTAAGGTAGTTGTGGCTGCAGAAAGGGAATTGAAACTAGATGATCTGCATTTCCCACGGCAAATGCATGAAAGTGTGAATGCTGCTGGCAAACTGTAATGCCCAATTTTCAAAAAATTGCAAAATTTTTAAAAAGTTACACGATTTTCTAAAAATTGCACAATTTAAAAAAAAATTGCATAGTTTTCAAAAAGTTACACAATTTTTTTGAAACATTGGCACGATTTTCAATTTTTTTTTAATAATTTTCAAAAAGTTTCACAAGTTTCAAAAAGTTGAAATAGTTGAAGAAGTTAAAAAAAAGTGTCAAACAGTAGATTTTCCAAACATTGGCACGATTTTCAAAAATTTTATGATTTTCAAAAAGTTTCACAAGTTTCAAAAAGTTGAAATAGTTGAAAAAGTTAAAAAAAGTGTCAAACAGTAGATTTTCCAAACATTGGCACGATTTTCAAAAATTTTTAAGATTTTCAAAAAGTTTCACAAGTTTCAAAAAGTTGAAATAGTTGAAAAAGTAAAAAAAAAGTGTCAAACAGTAGATTTTCCAAACATTGGCACGATTTTCAAAAATTTTTATGATTTTCAAAAAGTTTCACAAGTTTCAAAAAGTTGAAATAGTGGAAAAAGTAAAAAAAAAAGTGTCAAACAGTAGATTTTCCAAACATTGGCACGATTTTCAAAAAATTGTATGATTTTCAAAAAGTTTCACAAGTTTCAAAAAGTTGAAATAGTTGAAAAAGTAAAAAAAAGTGTCAGACAGTAGATTTTCCAAACATTGGCACAATTTTCAAAAAATTGTATGATTTTCAAAAAGTTTCACAAGTTTCAAAAAGTTGAAATAGTTGAAAAAGTAAAAAAAGTGTCAAACAGTAGATTTTCCAAACATTGGCACGATTTTCAAAAATGTTTATGATTTTCAAAAAGTTTCACAAGTTTCAAAAAGTTGAAATAGTTGAAAAAGTTAAAAAAAAGTGTCAAACAGTAGATTTTCCAAACATTGGCACGATTTTCAAAAATGTTATGATTTTCAAAAAGTTTCACAAGTTTCAAAAAGTTGAAATAGTTGAAAAAGTTAAAAAAAGTGTCAAACAGTAGATTTTCAAAACATTGGCACGATTTTCAAAAATTTTTATGATTTTCAAAAAGTTTCAAAAAGTTGAAATAGTTGAAAAAGTTAAAAAAAGTGTCAAACAGTAGATTTTCAAAACATTGGCACAATTTTCAAAAAATTGTATGATTTTCAAAAAGTTTCAAAAAGTTGAAATAGTTGAAAAAGTAAAAAAAAAGTGTCAAACAGTAGATTTTCAAAACATTGGCACAAT
Source organism: Blennius ocellaris (assembly GCF_963422515.1). NCBI lineage: Eukaryota > Metazoa > Chordata > Actinopteri > Blenniiformes > Blenniidae > Blennius > Blennius ocellaris. Next base: position 14,574,526 of record NC_137673.1, on the reverse strand, counting down.
TTTCAAAAAATTTTATGATTTTCAAAAAGTTTCACAAGTTTCAAAAAGTTGAAATAGTTAAAAAAGTTTAAAAAGTTTAAAAAAAGTGTCAAACAGTAGATTTTCCAAACATTGGCACGATTTTCAAAAATGTTTATGATTTTCAAAAAGTTTCACAAGTTTCAAAAAGTTGAAATAGTTGAAAAAGTTAAAAAAAGTGTCAAACAGTAGATTTTCCAAACATTGGCACGATTTTCAAAAATGTTATGATTTTCAAAAAGTTTCACAAGTTTCAAAAAGTTGAAATAGTTGAAAAAGTTAAAAAAAAGTGTCAAACAGTAGATTTTCAAAACATTGGCACGATTTTCAAAATTTTTTATGATTTTCAAAAAGTTTCAAAAAGTTGAAATAGTTGAAAAAGTTAAAAAAAGTGTCAAACAGTAGATTTTCAAAACATTGGCACAATTTTCAAAAAATTGTATGATTTTCAAAAAGTTTCAAAAAGTTGAAATAGTTGAAAAAGTAAAAAAAAAGTGTCAAACAGTAGATTTTCAAAACATTGGCACAATTTTCAAAAATTTTTATGATTTTCAAAAAGTTTCACAAGTTTCAAAAAGTTGAAATAGTTAAAAAAGTTTAAAAAGTTTAAAAAAAAGTGTCAAACAGTAGATTTTCAAAACATTGGCACGATTTTCAAAAAATTGTATGATTTTCAAAAAGTTTCATAAGTTTCAAAAAGTTGAAATAGTTGAAAAAGTAAAAAAAAGTGTCAAACAGTAGATTTTCCAAACATTGGCACGATTTTCAAAAATGTTTATGATTTTCAAAAAGTTTCACAAGTTTCAAAAAGTTGAAATAGTTGAAAAAGTTAAAAAAAAGTGTCAAACAGTAGATTTTCCAAACATTGGCACAATTTTCAAATTTTTTTTATGATTTTCAAAAAGTTTCACAAGTTTCAAAAAGTTGAAATAGTTGAAAAAGTTAAATAAAGTGTCAAACAGTAGATTTTCAAAACATTGGCACGATTTTCAAAAAATTGTATGATTTTCAAAAAGTTTCACAAGTTTCAAAAAGTTGAAATAGTTGAAAAAGTAAAAAAAAAGTGTCAAACAGTAGATTTTCAAAACATTGGCACAATTTTCAAAAAATTTTATGATTTTCAAAAAGTTTCACAAGTTTCAAAAAGTTGAAATAGTTGAAAAAGTAAAAAAAAAAAGTGTCAAACAGTAGATTTTCAAAACATTGGCACGATTTTCCAAAAATTGTATGATTTTCAAAAAGTTTCACAGGTTTCAAAAAGTTGAAATAGTTGAAAAAGTAAAAAAAAGTGTCAAACAGTAGATTTTCCAAACATTGGCACGATTTTCAAATTTTTTTATGATTTTCAAAAAGTTTCACAAGTTTCAAAAAGTTCAAAAAGTTCAAAAAAAGTGTCAAACAGTTGAAAAAATTCACAAAAGTTGAAAAAGTGTCAGTTGAAAATGCTACACCAAGTTGAAAAAGTGTCAAATGTGACTGTGGTCCCGACAGGAAGGAGTGGGGGCTACCGCTGTTCCTGCCCCCCGCCGTGCTGACCAGCATGAAGGAGAAGAACATCAGGAAGGCTCTGACACACATCCTCAAGACCAACCAGAACCTCGTGCCCCCGGGGAAGAAAGTAAAAGCAGCTCTCTTTCTCTTCCTCTTGCCCTTAAACTCCTGACACAACCCCCCCCCCCCCCTCCCCCCCCTCCCATCCCCCCCTCCCCCGCCCCCTGATGCAACATCCTAAAATAGATCAACCTTGTCCAGGTTCTCGACCCTCGGACCCTTCATCTAGCCGCTACTTGAATGCTAATGCTGATAAGATATTCATATTCACACATGCATGCCCCCTCCCCCCCCTCCCCACCCCCTCCACCCCCCCCACCCCCCCCCCCCCCCCCCCCCCCCCGTCTGCTCACGCAACTCACACAACTTTCCCCTTTACTTTTCCAAGCAACTGTTTTAATGACACATGCAGCCAATCCCACATGGGAAGAACCTATATGAGGATATATGCACATATATGAAACCTATATGTAGCATATATGCACACACATATATAGATAGACTGATTCAACCCCGCTGCTCGAAGGAACGTTACAGGAAGTGGTTCCTCCCCACGGCAATAAGACTTTTTAACTCGTCTACCTCCTTCAGAGCCTCATTATAATTACTCATGCTTATTTCTAAGTGCCCATGTTCCATTCTACGTTTTACTAAATTTATGTCCTACCCAGATATTTTTTGTCCTACCCAGATATTTTATGTCCTACCCAGATATTTTTATATTTTTATATTTTTATTTTTTACTTTTATATTCTATTCTATTGTATTTTGTAATATTCCTAGGTATCAGAATGCTGCAACAAAACAATTCCCTTCGGGGATGTATAAAGTAATTATCTATCTATCTATCTATCATCTATCTATCTATCTATCTATCTATCTATCTATCTATCTATCTATCTATCTATCTATCTATCTATCTATCTATCTATCTATCTATCTATCTATCTATCTATCTATCTATCTATCTATCTATCCACATGGAAAGAAACCTATATAAACATATATGTTTTTATATAGGTTTGGATATAGGTTTTGAATATATGTGACATGTATAAAATTGGCCATTTTCCTATATTTTAAGTACATATATGTACATATATGCGCACATATGTGCATATATGTATGCGTATGTACATATATGCACATATACGGACATATTTGTACATATATTTTTCCTACATTTTCCTATA
>NC_137673.1:14531132-14571564 GCF_963422515.1 Blennius ocellaris | reverse complement strand
GGCCCACATACAAAGAACCTATATAAACATATATGTTTTAATATATGTTTTGAATATATGTGACATATATAAAATTGGCCGCTTTCCTATATTTTATGTACATATTGCACATATACGCACATATATGTCCACATATGTATGCGTATGCACATATACACACATAATTGTACATATATTTTTCCTACATTTTTCCTATATTTTATGCACATATATGTACATACATGTACATATTTGCGCAAATATGCACATGCGTGCACATATATGTACGCGTATATGCAGCATTTATGTGCATATAGGTTTCATATATGTGCATATATCCTCATATAGGTTCTTTCCACGTGGGGGAAGCTGGCGCGTGGAGCTTGAACCCAACAGCAGAACAGGACACGGGGAGCTGGAACCGGGACAGGACCCGGGGAATCTGGGGGGGGCTTCCTGGAACCGGGACGGGACCCAGGGGAATCTGGGGGGCTTCTGGGAACAGGAACGGGGACCCGGGGAATCTCGGGGGGCTTCTGGGAACCGGGACGGGACCCGGGACGGGACCCGGGGAATCTGGGGGGGGCTTCTTGGAACCGGGACGGGTCCCAGGGGAGTCTCGGGGGGGCTTCTTGGAACCGGGACGGGACCCAGGGGAATCTCGGGGGGCTTCTGGGAACCGGGACGGGACCCGGGACGGGACCCGGGGAATCTCGGGGGGGGGGGGGGGCTTCTGAGAACCGGGACGGGACCCGGGGAATCTCGGGGGGGCTTCCTGGAACCGGGACGGGACCCCGGGGGGAATCTCGGGGGGGCTTCTTGGAACCGGGACGGGACCCGGAGGAATCTCTGGGGGGCTTCTTGGAACTGGGACGGGACCCGGGGAATCTCGGGGGGGGCTTCTTGGAACCGGGACGGGACCCGGGGAATCTCGGGGGGGGGGGGGGCTTCTTGGAACCGGGACGGGACCCGGCGGAATCTCTGGGGGGCTTCTTGGAACCGGGACGGGACCCGGGGAATCTCGGGGGGGGCTTCTTGGAACCGGGACGGGACCCGGGGGAATCTCGGGGGGGCTTCTTGGAACCGGGACGGGACCCGGGGAATCTCGAGGGGGGGGGGGGCTTCTGGGAACCGGGACGGGACCCGGGGGAATCTCGGGGGGGCTTCTTGGAACCGGGACGGGACCCGGAGGAATCTCGGGGGGGCTTCTTGGAACCGGGACGGGACCCGGGGAATCTCGGGGGGGGGGGGCTTCCGGGAACCGGGACGGGACCCGGGGGAATCTCGGGGGGGCTTCTTGGAACCGGGACGGGACCCGGGGGAATCTCGGAGGGGCTTCTTGGAACCGGGACGGGGACCCGGGGAATCTCGGGGGGGGGGGCTTCTTGGAACCGGGACGGGACCCGGGGGAATCTCGGAGGGGCTTCTTGGAACCGGGACGGGACCCGGGGGAGTCTCGGGGGGGTTTCTTGTAACCGGGACAGGACCCGGGGAATCTCGGGGGCTTCTTGGAACCGGGGAATCTCGGGGGCTTCTTGGAACCGGGACGGGACCCGGGGAATCTCTGGGGGGCTTCTTGGAACCGGGACGGGACCCGGGGGAATCTTGGGGGGGCTTCTTGGAACCGGGACGGGGCCCCGGGAGAATCTCGGGGGGGCTTCTTGGAACCGGGACGGGACCCGGGACGGACCTGGGGAATCTGGGGGGGGCTTCCTGGAACCGGGACGGGACCCGGGCAATCTCGGGGGGGCTTCTTGGAACCGGGACGGGTCCCAGGGGAATCTCGGGGGGGCTTCTTGGAACCGGGACGGGACCCGGGGGAACCTCGGGGGGCCTTCTTGGAACCGGGACGGGTCCCAGGGGAATCTCGGGGGGGCTTCTGGGAACCGGGACAGGACCCGGGGGAATCTCGGGGGGGCTTCTGGGAACAGGAATGGGGACCACCCCGGGGAGGACACTCACTCCCCGGGGGAGGACAACACCGACTCCCCTGCGGTAGCAGCCAACAGGAGGACTAACCACACGGACTGGAGACCAAGAATCCTCTGGCCCCGGACCCCCCTCACTGCAGGGCTTTAAGAATGCAAGGCAATCAATCAGCTGATTGCCTTGCAGGAGCGTCGGAGAGGATCCGGTGCCGGAGCGAGGTGTGCGACTCCTCACAAGGTGGGGTGGACGCGAAGCGAGCGGGGGCAAGGGGAGGCGGACTGCAGGGGGGGCCAACCAACATGAGCTTCAGCTGCAGAATTTTTTTGCAGCTGAATTTTTACACACGGAATATTTTTAGACATTGAAAAAACAATCCGAAGCAAAAAAAAAAAAAAAAAAGATACGTACTTGAAATTCGACCGCTTTTAAAATTCAAAGTCCGATTTCGATTGGTAAAAAAATTCCGAGTTCGAAATCGGAATTCAGAATCTGATGTTTTACAGTTTTACTTCCACACAGCTGGCGCTGCTCTGTTGGCTGCAGACCTTCTCCACGGTGAAGACGACACCGTTTTCTCATGTCTTTCTTAATTACATCGGGTTTTTTTTGCGTTTTTGTTTGAAAACGACAGAAAAACCAATGAAACCTGAAACCTAAGTCATTTTCGGTTTGGGACAGTAGCGGGTGCTGTTTTTTGTTTCCATCACATACGAAGAGAAGAACTCTTTAGTACTGCCATGTATTTTTTTTTTTTTAAAGTTACATTTTCCCCGTTTCCATGGAGATCAAGCTGGAAAATCTCCATTTTCAGTGGTTGCAGACATCGTCGGCACGTGAGTAGACTCCCAACACACTACGAACGTTTTGTAAAATGACTCAAATGCTTCACTTGTCCTAATTATGGAGATGGGAGTTGAACTCACTGATGTTGTGGCCATGTATCTATTTATATTTTACGTTTGAAGCTCTCCTGCATAGTTTTCACACGCACCAGCCACAGCGCTGCAGTTCAAAGGCAATGTAACACCCTATTGTGCAAAAAAAACCATAGTTGGGGTTCTACTTGAAAGGTTCCTCCGACTCTACCCCACCACTGTTGCCGCAGAACAAAGTTACTTGAATTTTGAATCTCCAGCCGACGAAATCGGGGGGAATCCTTCTCCTTTGTGGGCGGAGCCTATGCGTGATGTCACGAGTTGGACACGATCTCCATCTGTTGTGTTGGCGTTCATATTGGCCTGCGTTGTTTCCCCGTCTTAAATATCGACGTTTTTAGTGTTTTGAAGTTCTAGTCGGCGTTTTATGAGCCGTGATGAAAGATTGAGCCTGGAAGAGACCAGAGAGAGGAGGAAAGGAGGAGGGAAAAATATATCCAATGTGGCAGGATAAAGGTGAGCTGGAGCTGGAGCTGGAGCTGGAGCTGGAGCTAGAGCTAGAGCTAGAGCTAGAGCTAGAGCTAGAGCTAGAGCTGGAGCTGGAGCTGGAGCTGGAGCTGGAGCTGGAGCTAGAGCTAGAGCTAGAGCTAGAGCTAGAGCTAGAGCTAGAGCTAGAGCTAGAGCTAGAGCTGGAGCTGGAGCTGGAGCTCATATATGTACATATACGCACATATATGTATGCGTATGTACATATAGGCACATACACGCACATATATGTACATGTTTGTGCATATATGCGCATATATGTACATAAAATATAGGAAACCGGCCAGTTCTATATATGTACATACATGCACATATATGTGCATGTATGCGCATATATGTACATACGCGCACATATGTGTACATACCTGTTCATATATGTACATGTATGTGCACATATGGACATATATGCAGCATTTATGTGCATATATGCAGCATATATATTGTCATATGTGCATATATGCAGCATATATGTGCATATATGCTGCATATAGGTTTCATATATGTGCATATATCCTCATATAGGTGGGCATATATGTTGATCCTACTCCTCCCTCTAATGGCGATGCATTTCTTCTTCTCTGTCTGTTTCAAAAATCTTTTTGTTTGTATTTGTATTTGAACAAGTTGATGTTTGGGCGTCGTTTCAACTCCGTCTTCAATTTGTTCCACAATCGTTCACCATGAACTGTCGGGCTAAAACGTTTCAGGGTTGTGTTTATGTTTCTGAGTCCTAAAGTTTAATTTATCACGTTTTTCATAACGACCAGTACGATCTGGGAACCTTCTTTGTATTTGTCTTGGTAACAATCTGTAACTTGCTTTATACCCACATGGAAAGAACCTATATAAACATATATGTTTTAATATAGGTTTTGATATAGGTTTTGGATATATGTGGCATATATAAAATTGGCCGTTTTCCTATATTTTATGTACATATATGCGCATATAGGTACATATATGTGCATATATGCCCTATATTTTATGCACATATATGTACCTACATGCACATATAGGTACATATATGCACATATATGCAACTGTATGCACATAAAGGTATATATGTGCATACAATATTTGGCATATATGTACCTATATGCGCATATATGTACCTATATGCGCATATATGTACCTATATGCGCATATATGTACCTATATGCGCATATATGTACATATATTTTGTCATATATGTGCATATATGCAGCATTTATGTGCATATATGCAGCATATATATTGTCATATATGTGCATATATGCTGCATATAGGTTTCATACATGTGCATATATCCTCATATAGGTTCTTTCCATGTGGGTATAACATCTGTACTGCTTGGAACTCAACAATGTCACAAAATTTTTGATTTTAAAAATAATGAGTTTGTGTGGTCCAAAAACCCAACTTTATGAATTAATCCAATAGCTCTTTTTTGTAACATTACTATTGGTTTTTACTGTGTTTTTATAAGTACTACCCCATACCACAGTACAATAGTATAAACTGGGCAAAGTCGGAGAACAGTAACGACCCATTCTGTGTCTATTTCATCAATAACTGGATTTGAAATGTCGTTAAATTCCGCCCTCTCTTTGTCGTCAAAACTCCGATCCGCCATGATGTAAACACAACTTGGCCACAGCGCGTGTCCAACTCGTGACATCACGCACATGTCATCTGCTACGTCCGGGCTGGTCAGAAGCGGTTTCACCGAGTAGCGAAGCTAGCGCTGTTTATCGGCTATTTTCTCGCAGATTGCCGCGTATTAACATTTTACCCTTGGGCTAGTTAGCATGAAAATGTTTTGGAGGTCGAATTTTCATTTCACTAGGCCTTTAATTTGTCTGTTTATTTATTTATTTATTTATTTAGCCGTGTAGAAATAGTCATCCTCAGTGTAAAACATGTGAACATCTCTCACCCACGCTGTGATTTGTGATTTCTCGCCCACTCATTTCTTATTTTCGGCTCTCGTGTAGAACCCCCCCCCCCCCTCCCCCCCCCAAATTTTTTTTTTCCACCGCAATCTCTCCCCGGTTTATGAGCAAAACGTGCATTACATTGACTGAATTATTGAGCAGGCGCTCGCTTCTGTCTCACCTGCTGCTTTTGGCTTGCACACTTTTTAAAACATTTTTTCATGAATAGCATTTATCAAATATTAGCAGATTTGAAATGTTTTAAATTGCTGAGGTTTTTTTTTTGAAAGGCCGAGCTTCACATACCTGCACGACACGTCATCGTTATGTTTTCTCTGCTTTTGCATTCACGTCGCAGCTTTTACATTTTGTAGTACTTTTGTATCCATTTTGTAGATTTGTACTGTGATTTTGCACAGTTGTGAGCCACGAGGTGTGAAAATGAAAGCACTTAAGGAAACCTTTTAAAAAAAATTTAAACCAAAAATTCAATTAAAGCATACATCTATATCAGGGGTGCTTCAATACGTCGATCGCAATCTACCAGTCGATCGCAAAGGTCGTAATAGTAGATCGCATGACATTAGAAAAAAAAAAATAGACGCTGGTGTAATGAAACTAATTTACCTTTCCGAATTACGAGTACAATCGAACGCAGCGTCAGATGACGGCTGAATCTTTCTGACCTTTAGGTCGACGCACACGCGCAAACAGCGACGCTAAGTGTGGTGAAGCTAACAAGCTAGTCAGCGAGTTAACGCAAATTTGAAGCCCCCCCCAAAAATTAGTGGGGGGGGGGGGCTGGACCGAGTGAGAAGACGAAGACGTGTCACTTTCATGAGGAAGGGGAGGAGGACTGTTTTTCACGATGTCATTTTCGAAGTGCGTTTGTCTCGTCTGCCAGTCGACCGTCGCAATACCAAAGATCAAAGTAACATCAAAGTAAACTCAGGTAATTACAACAAATGTTCATAGTTAATTATGTCGTGTTGCAACAATATTGGCTCGTACGGTTTTGCAAGGTACATCATTATACATTGTACATATAAAGAATCCTCAATATATTTGAAAATAAATATATGTTTTGCATTTTTGTAGTGGGTAGATCACTTTGACTTGGTCGTTTTATAAAGTAGCTCGCATGCTGAAAAAGTGTGGCCACCTCTGCTCTATATGAAACTCTGGAGTATTTTCTCAATTTATTGGATGTGCAGCCAAGCGTCAGGCCTTTAAGTCAAAGGAATAATTAGAAGAGCGACTTGTTAGCTTCACAGGAAGTGCCCGCGCAATGTTCCAACACAAACGCGCGCCTTGTATGGGCTGACAGGTTCCCATGTATGCTCTCATCTGCTACCACAGGGGACGTTGGGTGTTGATGATGGGGAAATGCCTTCAGGTAGTCTGACGGAGATGACGAGTGCGACTGGAGCCAGAAGAAATCCTCACGCTCGGCACTTTGAAGTCGGCATCAAAGTGTTCCACCTGTTTGCCGCACGGCGCTCACGCACGTGTTCTCCGGGGAGGCCAGCGCTGCCGATAATTGCTTCGACAACAACAATGTCGACGTTTCTCCCGATCCGCTTCGACTCGAAATGCCTTAATTGTGCTGTTTTCAACTCTGACCCTTTAAAAGATCAAAGAAAAAAGACAGAAAGTGCAAAACAAGAGTGAAACTACAATAAAAAAAAAAAAAGCAATGATAAATGAGTAATGGGAAGCAATCTACACCAACGTTATATTTATTTTTTATGCAAACATTTCAACGTTTTTGGGACAAATATTGTGCAGCCATGTTGGTAGAACAGTGGCGGGAGTTTTTTAGGGACAATATATGGCAAAAAAAATGTTGAATAAGAATGTCAGAGATGAATATTTGATCAAATATTTATGCAAAAACAAGTCAAGTACTTAATTTGCCACAAATACATAGTATAATGTACTATATATAAATGTACCTGTTCTACACGAAAACAAAAACGATGTAATCAAAATAAAAATCTACAACACACATAATGAAAATAAACACACAAATTCATATTATAATAATAATTAATAAAACAAATATGAAAATCAAGGCACACAAACAACACAAGATAAATATGGATAAATGTTGGCTCGAGCAGGAAACCAGTGTTTTAGGTTTCATTAAAAAGCAGGTAATTAAGCATAAAAGTCAATATTTCCGTCTCTGCATCCCGATTATTATCGCATTTAAAGGTCCCATATTATGTCAAACATTTTATAATTGTTTTATAACAGTAATATGTATCATCATGTGTATGTATGAGGCCCCAGAAGTGAAGAAAGTCATCTTCCTCACTTGCTTTCGACACTTTTTAGTGAACGTGTGCTCATACGGGTGAGATTTTTCCCTTTATGATGTCATCAGGAGAAGATACCACTCCCTCTGGTAGTGGACACGCACGTTCACCCTCTCACAGGTAGATGAGCTGTACCCTCTAAATAACAAGCAGGCACCATTTTTGAAATTGTTGAAAAAGGGAACTTTAACATCTATTTTAAGTCAAAGAGTTTGAGAAGTTGAATATTTGTCGACTCGACCAGAACTCATGCGTTGGGTTCCAGTAGAGACGTTCTCGTTCTTAATGCGGGTCAACGGCGTCCAATTAATGTGTTCAACGTTAACCCTTGAGTGGCACTGGGGGGCAAAAACGTCCACTAGGTGTCATTTTTCCTCTTAATTTGACCAAAACTTTCACTGTTTTGGCTCAAATGACATGATTTTTGATGAGGAAGCTTTACTTTTACATGCAATTTCAAAATGTGTTTTTAAATTTTTCACTCGGTCAATAATACACCGTCGGCAAAAAAAACTTCTGTAGCGTTGGTGGCTGTTTTCATCCACTCACTTTGACCCCTGTAAAAATATATCAGATAAATATTTCTTCAAAATGTTTTTCCATAAATCTGTTAATCAACTTCAGTCCTGATCAAAACTACCAAATATTTAAAAAAAAAAAATTCAAAAAGAACCTTTAAATGCCCATTTAGAAGATAAAGGCACTGAAATGGGAAGAAATACACACAAAATGACTCATTTTCAATATAAAATGTGATCGGATATTGGATTTTTTTTACATGTTATTACAGTCTTGGAAATGTCAAAGATTAGTTATGTAATTATCTTTGAAGCATATTTAGTTTTTGTGCAAAATCAGATTTTCAAAAAAACTCCCTTTGGAGGCGGTTTTCATCCACAGCTGTAAAAATACATCAGATAAACATTTTTTTTCAATTTTTTTTTCCATAAATCTGTTAATCAACCTCAGTCCTGATACCAAAAAGCATTACTTTTTTAAATTAACCTTTTAAATGCCAATTTAGAAGATAAAGTCACTGATATGGGAAAAATACACTTTGACAAAATTTTACAATTTTGTGTTTTTTCCCTCCCAAAATCAGTGACTTCATCTTCTAAATGGGCATTTAAAGGGTTAATTAAAAAAATATTTTTTTTAATATTTGGTAGTTTTGATCAGGACTGAGGTTGATTAACAGATTTATGCAAAAAAAAGTTGAAAAAAAATGTTCTTATGATATAATTTTACGGCCGTCAAAGTTCGTGGATGAAAACACCAACGGACGCCACATAAGGAATTTTTTTGGAACGCCACACAAAGGGTTAATCCTGAATGATTTAACGTTGCACGGATTTCAACACGTAATTGAAATATTGCTTGTCTTGTTCTTTTTGGAGGCTTTCCTGCTCTAAAATGTTCCTTCTATACCCTCTGTTTGCAAAATGCTTTGGTGCAATGGTGAAAACGAACTGTGATTTCCTCGATGGCGTACCCACTTGTTAAAAAACAAACAGACTATGTTGACTATGTTGCCACAAGAGCTCATTTAGCTGGAAGGGATTGGATATTGGACTTGGGTGGCTTTGTAAAACATCGAACTGCAAACACAGGTCGACCGCCAGAACAATTCACCAGCTTGTTGTCCTTCTGCAAACATACTTCTTTTGAGTCACAAAAAAAGACGCTCTTGGTAGAAACGAGATATTTCAAGACAAACGTCAGTAACGGTCACTGATATCCAGCGTCGGCGCTCGAAGTTTGCAGCAATTGAATTAAACGCCGTTATTGAAACGAAGGCTCTGAAATGGCAAGAAAAATAAAAACAAATTAAAGCTGCAAGCAGCATTGGAGGGGACCTCGCAAAAGACGGCCCGTCGGGGTGGGCACGATCCTCTAGACCGATAAATTAGAATTTTTAGAAAATTGATGACTTTTATTTTGAAAAAACGGCGTCAAAACCAGCTAATTAGCTAGTGATTTGTAACCGCAGCGCCCCCATTAGGCCACCTACCAAATTTCAGATCAATCGGACAATGTTCGCTCGCATGCTAACAGGCATGCTAAGCAGCAAGCTAGCGGATCCAACTGAAAATCTCAGTGTGGTACTCCCCAGGTGCCCCCGATCAAGAATCTGGTCTTACTTCAATTCTAGTGTGAATGGAACAGCACTTATGGAACAATAAAGGTTTTTCAAAAACATCCACCGACATGAATTTGAGGGCCTCAGGCCAGGCCTCCTACAGCGGTCAGTGTGGGACATGAGAGTGACCTTTGTCGGCGGTGTACGAAGGTGTGAATGACGCAGCACTTATGGAACATGAAAGGTTTTTCAAAAACTTCCACCGACATGAATTTTAAGGGCCTTTGTCAGTTGTGTACGGATTACAAAAGGAACCCGGCCTTTAACAAACTGCTGCATAATAAGAATCCTGAGGGAGGTCGCGAGAAGAAGTCCGTCCGCCAAGACGATGACGGACGGCGTACACGCTTGCGATTGAATTAAAGCCGGGGGGATCAAAAATATTGCTCCTCCTCGGGAAATCGAGTTACGCCATGTTGGGAAATCGCGTTACCACTTTGTACTCCCTGTCCGTTCGGGGATTGGATGGCGCAACTCTATATGTCGCATCTCCCGCGTGGAGGAATGAAAGATTCCTGCTTTGGGGCTTTGACAATCGAAACCAAAAACGGGGGAGTGGGGGGGAGGGGGGGGGGGGGGAATCATGTCAGCAAAAATTACAATTAAGACTAGATGATCTGCATTTCCCGCGGCAAATGCATGATAGTGTGAATGCTGCTGGCAAACTGTAATGCTACCTGCAGCCGGTAGACTGTAATGATTTGTCCTGCCGGCCCGTCTCTGGTCTGGAGTGAGAGTTGAAACTTGTGCAACTTTTTGAAATGTGACCTGCGGCAGGTAAACTGTAGTGCTTTGTCCTGGCGACCCGTCTCTGGTCTAGACTGAGAGTTTGAACTTGTACAACTTTTTAAAAAAGTGTCAAGCAGTTAAAAAAGTGTCAAACAGTTAAAAAAGTGCAAACAGTTAAAAAAGTGTCAAACAGTTAAAAAAGTTGAAACAGTTAAAAAAAGTAGGAAAAAGTGAAAAAAGTTGAACAAGTTTCAAAAAGTTGAAACAGTTGAAACACTTGAAAAAGTGTCAAACAATTGAAAAGTAGAAAAAAGTTGAAAAAGTTGAAAAAAGTTGAAAAAATTTGAAAGTTTCAAAAAGTTGAAACACTTGAAACACTTGAAAAAGTGTCAAGCAGTTGAAAAAGTAGAAAAAAGTGAATAATGTTGAAAAAAGTAGAAAAAAGTTTAACAAGTTTCAAAAAGTTGAAAAAGTGTCAAACAGTTGAAAAGGTTGAAAAAAAGTTGAAAAATGATCAGTTGAAATCGGTGAAGATTTGAAGAAGTTATAGCGAGTTAAAACATTTCTCCATCCGTTAACATTGGAAAAAAGTTTGACAAAAGTTGAAATATTTCAAAAAGTTGACGAGATTTCAAAAAGCTAGAACTTGGCCGGAAAGTGCCAAAAAAGTTGCACGGTTTTTATATTTGAATGATTACCAACCAAACAACATCAGCCGCAATATGTTATAATGCAATAAATGTTCAATAATTATGTAATAATGCCACATTTTGCGACGGTTTTCACAAAATGCAGTTGTGTAGAGCATTACATAATGCACAGTTCAGCCTCCATAAAGAACCGACACTGCATGCTTTTTGTCCTCGTGCTGTTTTTGTCTCTTAATCTACATAATTAACTGCAAGCCATGATATATATGTATATATATATATATATATATATACATCAAGACGTCAAGCGATCAGTAACACCCGTGTTTTAATGCTGACTCCGTACGAAGTACATTCCGCCTCTGCTTCTGGAGTATCGATTGTGTGCGTCTCCGTGGAAATGAAGCCCTAACCCTGCCTGCAGTGGGATTTTAAACAGCGGCTAGGCCGTAGCGTGTCATTAAAACAGCGCGCACTTTGGATTAATGTATTATTCCCGGGGGGGGGGGGGGGGTTGAGTGGGAAATCACTTCGGATGGATTTACGGCGGAAAGAACTAAAAGCTTTCTAGAAGTATACAGAAGCAGGCCGCCATTGTCTGCTTTTACACAGAGTCATCGTGTTAAGCTAGCTGGTCGATTTAAATCTTACAATCCTGCTAACAGATGGTCCGACTCGGAGTAACCAAAGCGATGTGTTTGATTTACCTTTACGTATATTATCTAGGTCAATGAACGAGGAAAAAGAACATTTTCCTCTTAACTCAAAATGATACAGTAGTTCAATACTGCATGGAGTACTCGTACTACTTTGTGATGTCATCAGTCAGAAAGTAGACCCAGAGAGCACGAGCGACATTGGAGATTCTCTCATGTGACAAAAGTGAGACGGGTTGTACATTTCGTTCTACTAAAAAGAGACGCTATTAGCAAAAGAGTTCTGAGGCTTACATGCCAGCAATGCTACATGCTAAAGGCAATGCTACATGCTAAAGAGTTTCAGGGCTCGCACACCATCCATGGTAAATGCTACATGGTAAAGAGTTTTGGTGCTCACACACCAGCAGTGCTACATGCTAAATGCTAAATGATAAAGAGTTTTGGTGCTCGCACACCAGCAGTGCTACATGCTAAATGCTACATGATAAAGTGTTTTGGGGCTCACACACCAGCATTGCTACATGCTAAATGCTACATGTTAAAGAGTTTTGGGGCTCACACACCAGCAGTGCTACATGCTAAATACTACATGATAAAGAGTTTTGGGGCTCAAATACCAGCATTGCTACATGCTAAATGCTACATGATAAAGAGTTTTGGGGCTCACACACCAGCATTGCTACATGCAAAATGCTATATGTTAAAGAGTTTTGGGGCTCACACACCAGCATTGCTACATGCTAAATGCTACATGTTAAAGGGTTTTGGGGCTCAAATACCAGCATTGCTACATGCTAAATGCTACAAGCTAAAGAGTTTTGGTGCACACACACCAGCAATGCTACATGCTAAATGCTACATGTTAAAGAGTTTTGGGGCTCACACACCAGCATTGCTACATGCTAAATGCTACATGTTAAAGGGTTTTGGGGCTCAAATACCAGCATTGCTACATGCTAAATGCTACATGTTAAAGAGTTTTGGGGCTCACACTTTGCTACAGCATTGCTACATGCTAAATGCTACATGTTAAAGAGGTTTGGTGCTCACACACCTGCATTGCTACATGCTACATGTTAAAGAGTTTTGGTGCTCACACACCAGCAGTGCTACATGCTAAATGCTACATGTTAAAGGGTTTTGGGGCTCAAATACCAGCATTGCTACATGCTAAATGCTACATGATAAAGAGTTTTGGGGCTCACACACCAGCATTGCTACATGCTAAATGCTACATGTTAAAGGGTTTTGGGGCTCAAATACCAGCATTGCTACATGCTAAATGCTACAAGCTAAAGAGTTTTGGTGCACACACACCAGCAATGCTACATGCTAAATGCTACATGTTAAAGAGTTTTGGGGCTCACACACCAGCATTGCTACATGCTAAATGCTACATGTTAAAGAGTTTTGGGGCTCACACACCAGCATTGCTACATGCTAAATGCTACATGTTAAAGAGTTTTGGGGCTCACACACCAGCATTGCTACATGCTAAATGCTACATGTTAAAGAGTTTTGGGGCTCACACACCAGCTGTGCTACATGCTAAATGCTACATGTTAAAGGGTTTTGGGGCTCAAATACCAGCATTGCTACATGCTAAATGCTACATGCTAAAGAGTTTTGGGGCTCACACACCAGCAGTGCTACATGCTATATGCTAAAGAGTTTTGGGGCTCACACACCAGCATTGCTATGCAAGAAAATGTATGCTACATGCTAAATGCTACATGGGAAAGAGTTTTGGGGCTCACACACCAGCAGTGCTACATGCTAAATACTACATGTTAAAGAGTTTTGGGGCTCACACACCAGCATTGCTACATGCAAAATGCTACATGTTAAAGAGTTTTGGGGCTCACACACCAGCATTGCTACATGCTAAATGCTACATGTTAAAGAGTTTTGGGGCTCACACACCAGCATTGCTACATGCTAAATGCTACATGTTAAAGAGTTTTGGGGCTCACACACCAGCATTGCTACATGCTAAATGCTACATGTTAAAGAGTTTTGGGGCTCACACACCAGCATTGCTACATGCTAAATGCTACATGTTAAAGGGTTTTGGGGCTCACACACCAGCATTGCTATGCAATAAAATGTATGCTACATGCTAAATGCTGCATGTTAAAGAGTTTTGTGGCTCAAACACCAGCATTGCTACATGCTAAATGCTACATGTTAAAGAGTTTTGGGGCTCACACACCAGCATTGCTACATGTTAAAGAGTTTTGGGGCTCACACACCAGCAGTGCTACATGCTAAATGCTACATGTTAAAGAGTTTTGGGGCTCACACACCAGCAGTGCTACATGCTAAATGCTACATGTTAAAGAGTTTTGGGACTCACACACCAGCATTGCTACATGCTAAATGCTACATGTTAAAGAGTTTTGGGGCTCACACACCAGCATTGCTACATGCTAAATGCTACATGTTAAAGAGTTTTGGGGCTCACACACCAGCATTGCTACATGCTAAATGCTACATGTTAAAGAGTTTTGGGGCTCACACACCAGCATTGCTACATGCTAAATGCTACATGTTAAAGGGTTTTGGGGCTCACACACCAGCATTGCTACATGCTAAATGCTACATGTTAAAGGGTTTTGGGGCTCACACACCAGCATTGCTATGCAATAAAATGTATGCTACATGCTAAATGCTGCATGTTAAAGAGTTTTGTGGCTCAAACACCAGCATTGCTACATGCTAAATGCTACATGTTAAAGAGTTTTGGGGCTCACACACCAGCATTGCTACATGTTAAAGAGTTTTGGGGCTCACACACCAGCAGTGCTACATGCTACATGCTAAAGAGTTTTGGGGCTAACACACCAGCAGTGCTACATGCTACATGTTAAAGAGTTTTGGGGCTCACACACCAGCATTGCTATGCAAGAAAATGTATGCTACATGCTAAATGCTACATGTTAAAGAGTTTTGGTGCTCCCACACCAGTGATGCCACATGCTAAAGGCTACGCTACAAGCATAGGGCGGTGCGTAGACGGACGCTACACACTGACCTCCGCAGATCGTCGACGCAGTCGTACACGGAGGCCTTCGGGGCCGTCGGAGGCGGAGCTACCGTCGACGCCGAGGCCGTGAAGAAGTGGTTTGCAGTCGTGCTCATCGTTTCCGTATGAAGTATGAATTAATGGCTTTAATAAGGCCTTGTATCAGCAAGTAGCTAAAGCCCTGGTTGCTGATACATCAAACGTTTGGCGAAGTTTAGTTTTTACTATTTACTACTAAAATAAATTAAAAAAGACCGTATAAAACAAATTATTTGTAATATTTTTGAATTCTAATTGGCCTGCCTTTAATCCAAGGCTACAGAGCTCCTTTTCAAGACCCCACAGCAGTGTTTGATCTGCTCAGCGATGATATAAATACAAATATTTCATGTTTTGCTGCAGTCCCTTCCCCCACTAATGCCGCTGTGCAGCACAACAAGCCGCCCTGAATCAGCAGCTGTCAGAGACGTCAAGAGTTTACCCCCCAAAAATGAAAAAAAAGATCATCGCTAGACAAACAGCAGAACACTTTGCAAAGTCTCCAGTATCGTTGCGTTTGAGTCGGCCGGTATAAATTGTGCAAGAGGCAGAAGGAAAACTGCTGCGCGGCGCCGCGGCTCGTTAAGTCGGGAGGGAAACCGTCCAGTTAAATATTTCATCTCAGTTTGTGCACGAAGTGCCCGAGTCGGATGGTGTTCGCGCAGCGCGGGCTGAATCCTTCAATGGAGAATGTGTCACGATGAAGACGGGATGAAACCGGCCGTCGGTTCCGCCGGGTCTTCTGTCGGATCGCCAGGAAAGTCTGAGGACCGCTAGGAGTGAAAAGGCTCCGACTCGCCTCGGCTTGTGTTCCTCACGCCGTTATCAGGGGTGTTCTACCGGGGCCCTGAAGGGCAAAACACAACAACCAATCACTAAACACAACAACTAATCACTAAACACAACAACCAATCACTAAACACAACAACTAATCACTAAACACAACAACTAATCACTAAACACCACAACTAATCACTAAACACAACAACCAATCACTAAACACAACAACTAATCACTAAACACAACAACTAATCACTAAACACAACAACTAATCACTAAACACAACAACTAATCACTAAACACAACAACTAATCACTAAACACCACAACTAATCACTAAACACAACAACTAATCACTAAACACAACAACCAATCACTAAACACAACAACTAATCACTAAACACAACAACTAATCACTAAACACAACAACTAATCACTAAACACAACAACTAATCACTAAACACCACAACTAATCACTAAACACAACAACCAATCACTAAACACAACAACTAATCACTAAACACAACAACTAATCACTAAACACCACAACTAATCACTAAACACAACAACCAATCACTAAACACAACAACTAATCACTAAACACAACAACTAATCACTAAACACAACAACTAATCACTAAACACAACAACTAATCACTAAACACCACAACCAATCACTAACACAACAACTAATCACTAAACACCACAACCAATCACTAAACACCACAACTAATCACTAAACACAACAACCAATCACTAAAAACAACAACCAATCACTAAACACCACAACCAATCACTAAACACAACAACTAATCACTAAACACAACAACTAATCACTAAACACCACAACTAATCACTAAACACAACAACCAATCACTAAACACAACAACCAATCACTAAACACAACAACTAATCACTAAACACAACAACCAATCACTAAACACCACAACCAATCACTAAACACAACAACCAATCACTAAACACAACAACCAATCACTAAACACCACAACTAATCACTAAACACCACAACCAATCACTAAACACAACAACCAATCACTAAACACCACAACTAATCACTAAACACAACAACCAATCACTAAACACAACAACCAATCACTAAACACCACAACTAATCACTAAACACCACAACTAATCACTAAACACAACAACTAATCACTAAACACCACAACCAATCACTAAACACCACAACCAATCACTAAACACAACAACCAATCACTAAACACAACAACCAATCACTAAACACAACAACTAATCACTAAACACAACAACCAATCACTAAACACAACAACCAATCACTAAACACCACAACCAATCACTAAACACAACAACCAATCACTAAACACCACAACTAATCACTAAACACCACAACTAATCACTAAACACAACAACTAATCACTAAACACCACAACCAATCACTAAACACCACAACCAATCACTAAACACAACAACCAATCACTAAACACAACAACCAATCACTAAACACAACAACTAATCACTAAACACAACAACCAATCACTAAACACAACAACTAATCACTAAACACAACAACCAATCACTAAACACCACAACCAATCACTAAACACAACAACCAATCACTAAACACAACAACCAATCACTAAACACAACAACTAATCACTAAACACAACAACTAATCACTAAACACAACAACTAATCACTAAACACCACAACTAATCACTAAACACCACAACTAATCACTAAACACAACAACCAATCACTAAACACCACAACTAATCACTAAACACAACAACCAATCACTAAACACAACAACTAATCACTAAACACAACAACCAATCACTAAACACCACAACTAATCACTAAACACAACAACCAATCACTAAACACCACAACTAATCACTAAACACCACAACCAATCACTAAACACAACAACTAATCACTAAACACAACAACTAATCACTAAACACAACAACCAATCACTAAACACCACAACCAATCACTAAACACCACAACCAATCACTAAACACAACAACCAATCACTAAACACAACAACCAATCACTAAACACCACAACCAATCACTAAACACCACAACCAATCACTAAACACAACAACCAATCACTAAACACAACAACTAATCACTAAACACCACAACCAATCACTAAACACAACAACCAATCACTAAACACCACAACTAATCACTAAACACCACAACTAATCACTAAACACAACAACTAATCACTAAACACCACAACCAATCACTAAACACCACAACCAATCACTAAACACAACAACCAATCACTAAACACAACAACCAATCACTAAACACAACAACTAATCACTAAACACAACAACCAATCACTAAACACAACAACTAATCACTAAACACAACAACCAATCACTAAACACAACAACTAATCACTAAACACAACAACCAATCACTAAACACAACAACCAATCACTAAACACAACAACCAATCACTAAACACAACAACTAATCACTAAACACAACAACTAATCACTAAACACCACAACCAATCACTAAACACAACAACTAATCACTAAACACAACAACTAATCACTAAACACAACAACCAATCACTAAACACAACAACTAATCACTAAACACAACAACCAATCACTAAACACAACAACTAATCACTAAACACCACAACTAATCACTAAACACAACAACTAATCACTAAACACAACAACTAATCACTAAACACAACAACTAATCACTAAACACAACAACCAATCACTAAACACAACAACTAATCACTAAACACAACAACTAATCACTAAACACAACAACCAATCACTAAACACCACAACTAATCACTAAACACCACAACTAATCACTAAACACAACAACCAATCACTAAACACAACAACTAATCACTAAACACAACAACCAATCACTAAACACCACAACCAATCACTAAACACCACAACCAATCACTAAACACCACAACTAATCACTAAACACCACAACTAATCACTAAACACAACAACCAATCACTAAACACCACAACCAATCACTAAACACCACAACTAATCACTAAACACAACAACTAATCACTAAACACAACAACCAATCACTAAACACAACAACTAATCACTAAACACAACAACCAATCACTAAACACAACAACCAATCACTAAACACAACAACCAATCACTAAACACAACAACTAATCACTAAACACAACAACCAATCACTAAACACAACAACCAATCACTAAACACAACAACTAATCACTAAACACAACAACAAATTGAAAAACTCATTTGTGGTTGCGTTTTTTCATCTGTGTTGGGTTTTTCAATTTGTTGTTGTGTTTTTTCATTTGTTGTTGTGTTTTTTCATTTCTTGTTGTGTTTTTTTCATTTCTTGTTGTGTTTTTTTCAATATGTTGTTGTGTTTTTCAATTTTCTTGTTGTGTTTTTTCAATGTGTTGTTGTGTTTTTTTCATTTGTTGTTGTTTTTTTCATTTTTTGTTGTGTTTTTCAATTTGTTGTTGTGTTTTTTCAATTTGTTGTTATGTTTTTTTCATTTGCAGTTGTGTTTTTGAATTTGCAGTTGTGTTTTTGAATTTGTGTTGTGTTTTTTCATTTGTGTTGTGTTTTTCAATTTGTTGTTGTGTTTTTTCATTTGCAGTTGTGTTTTTGAATTTGCAGTTGTGTTTTTTCATTTGTGTTGTGTTTTTCAATTTGTTGTTGTGTATTTTCATTTGCAGTTGTGTTTTTCAATTTGTTGTTGTGTTTTTCAATTTGTTGTTGTGTTTTTTCATTTGTTGTTGTGTTTTTTCAATTTGTTGTGTTTTTTTTCATTTGTGTTGTGTTTCTCAATTTGTTGTTGTGTATTTTCATTTGTTGTTGTGTTTTTTTCATTTGTGTTGTGTTTTTGAATTTGTTGTTGTGTTTTTTTCATTTGTGTTGTGTTTTTGAATTTGTTGTGTTTTTTTCATTTGTTGTTGTGTATTTTCATTTGTTGTTGTGTTTTTCAATTTGCAGTTGTGTTTTTCAATTTGTTGTTGTGTTTTTCAATTTGTTGTTGTGTTTTTTCATTTGTTGTTGTGTTTTTTCAATTTGTTGTGTTTTTTTTCATTTGTGTTGTGTTTCTCAATTTGTTGTTGTGTATTTTCATTTGTTGTTGTGTTTTTTTCATTTGTGTTGTGTTTTTGAATTTGTTGTTGTGTTTTTTTCATTTGTGTTGTGTTTTTGAATTTGTTGTGTTTTTTTCATTTGTTGTTGTGTATTTTCATTTGTTGTTGTGTTTTTCAATTTGCAGTTGTGTTTAATGATTTGTTGTTGGGGTTTGCACTTCAGGGCCACCGTAGTTTTTAGTGTCGACAGCTACAGCGAACTGGAACCAGATAATACGAAGGTGTTTGAATGACCAGATTTGCGTGTTTTGTGCATTTCATCGTTCAGCTATTTTAGCTATTTTACCTTTGGTTTGCCATTTGTTTGTTTGAGCCTTTGATCAAATCTGTTTCAACTCGTTCAGTTTGGCTCTTTTAGCAGTTTTGAGCAATTTCACTTTATTCCACCTGCCATAACGAATCGGACATGAATTCCGACACTCAGATTCTTCCACCCTTCATGAAAAGACGATTTCACACCGAGGTCGGTCTCCACGGACCGAGGACACACTTCAAACCCTTCGCCGTGTTTCATCTTCAGTCCCGCCGTCGTCTTTGGAAGCCAAAGGTCACAATTGTGAGCTTTTATGGCGAACGCTTCTAAGAGAATCCATCACCGGCTCCGGTTTGCTCGTTTTATACTCCGGTGCCCAAACAGAACCTTTTTAATTGAAGCCACTTGAAGTTGGTCCCGCATTGTAGAATTTCTACTTTTTTTTTTTTAAAGATATTTTATTAAATGACAACATCTTGTGTCATGTAGATAGATAGACAGACAGGCAGATTTAAAAACACCACTGTGGATCAAACTTCTGAACAAAGACTAAATAAGCTTGTAAAAGTTCACACACTGTTAAAAATACAAAACAAATTTTTTTTTCAAAAGCTAACGGCTGCCAAACAAAAAAAAACTTCAAACATCCTAATTCAAATTAAGTGCAAATACATTCAATTTCAACATCAACATTTCAGAGAAAAGTAATAATCACGTTTCCTCTCCGTTCGCTGCGGGGAAGCCGAGCGATCCATCATGTTCCAGTGTTCTTTTTACATTTAGCGACGGCCCGTGGAATCGCTAAAACTCTGACAATCTTCACCCGTTCGTAATCATTCAAATATCAAATCCTGCAACTTTTTTGACACTTTCCGGCTAGGTTCTAGCTTTTTGAAATCTCGTCAACTTTTTGAAATATTTCAACTTTGTGCAACTTTTTTCCAATGTTAACGGATGGAGAAATTTTTTACCTCGCTACAACTTCTTCAAATCTTCACCGATTTCAACCGTTCGACTTTTAAACTGTTCAACTTTTTCAACTGTTTCAACTTTTTGAAACTTGTGCAACTGACACTTTTTCAACTTTTTCAACTGTTTGACACTTTATCAACTTTTTCAACTGTTTCTACTTTTTGAAACTTATTCAACTTTTTGAAACGTTTTTAACTTTTCAACTTTTCCACTTTTTGAACTTTTCCAACTTTTTTCTACTTATTCAACAGTTTGACACTTTTTTTTACTTTTTCAACTACTTCAACTTTTTGAAACTTGTGAAACTTTTTGAAAATCGTGCCAATTTTTTGAAAATCGTGCAATTTTTTAAAAATCGTGTAGCTTTTTGAAAATCGTGCCAATTTTTTGAAAATCGTGCAATTTTTAAAAATTGTGTAACTTTTTGAAAATCGTGCCAATTTTTTGAAAATCGTGCAATTTTTTAAAAATTGTGTAACTTTTTGAAAATCGTGCAATTTTTTTTAAATTGTGTAAGTTTTTGGAAAATCGTGCAATTTTTGGAAAACTGTGCCATTTTTGGAAAATGGCACAATTTTCAATAAATTGTGCAACTTTTTCAAAACTTTCTTTTGTCAACTTTGTTTTAAACCCTCAGCTTTAAACTTTTCTCAAACATTTCATCTGTGCTCTTCACCCTCTTCTTCATCTCCTCTTCACCCTTTTTTAAACTACCAGTCTTTAAACTCTTTCCTAAACTCTCACTCCAGACCAGAGACGGGCCGGTCGGTGGGACTGTATGGGGGGGTGGGGGTGGGGGGGGGGTGAGAAAGAGCCCCCAGCGGGCACAATGTACCTGTCTAATGACATCAGATTACTCGGTCACCAGAGGAACGGTTGAAGAAGGTGCAATTTCTCCTGACTGACAGTCGATGTAATGCGGCGCCGGCGTGCATAATTAAATGTTGCAACACGCCGTCTCTGGCTGCTGGAGCTGTTGAGCAGAAGCAGGTTTTTTTTTTTTTTTTTAAATGTTGTTCTTGTTCCTTCACTGTAGTGTGCTCAGCACTGATGACTGTCCCCCCGCGGGTGTGTGGTAAGGAGGCAGGAGGTGGGTGGTGAGGGGGTAAGGAGGCATGTGAGGAAACGAGGGGAGGCTGCATGTAGCTTTACTTATGGATGGATGGATGGATGGATGGATGGATGGATGGATAGATAGCGAGATAGATAGATAGATAGCGAGATAGATAATAGATAGATAGATAGATAGTAAAAAAAAAAGAAAAAAAAAGGAAATATGGGGGGAATTCTCTGTTTTGTTCTAACTTTTAAAGACAGCAGTTATATTAATAAAATTCTGAATTTGTAACTACAAAAAAAAAGAAAAGAAAAAAAAAGATAGATAGATAGCGAGATAGATAATAGATAGATAGCGAGATAGATAGATAGATAGCGAGATAGATAGATGATAGATAGATAGCGAGATAGATAATAGATAGATAGCGAGATAGATAGATGATAGATAGATAGCGAGATAGATAGATAGATAGCGAGATAGATAGATAGATAGCGAGATAGATAGATGATAGATAGATAGCGAGATAGATAGATAGATAGCGAGATAGATAGATGATAGACAGATAGCGAGATAGATAATAGATAGATAGCGAGATAGATAGATGATAGATAGATAGCGAGATAGATAATAGATAGATAGCGAGATAGATAGATGATAGATAGATAGCGAGATAGATAGATGATAGATAGATAGCGAGATAGATAGATAGATAGATAGATAACGAGATAGATAGATAATAGATAGCGAGATAGATAGATAGATAGCGAGATAGATAGATGATAGATAGATAGCGAGATAGATAGATGATAGATAGATAGCGAGATAGATGATAGATAGATAGCGAGATAGATAGATGATAGATAGATAGCGAGATAGATAGATGATAGATAGATAGCGAGATAGATAGATGATAGATAGATAGCGAGATAGATAGATAATAGATAGCGAGATAGATAATAGATAGATAGATAGATAACGAGATAGATAGATAATAGATAGCGAGATAGATAATAGATAGATAGTGAGATAGATAGATGATAGATAGATAGCGAGATAGATAGATGATAGATAGATAGCGAGATAGATAATAGATAGATAGCGAGATAGATAGATGATAGATAGATAGCGAGATAGATAGATGATAGATAGATAGCGAGATAGATAATAGATAGATAGATAATAGATAGATAGATAGATAGCGAGATAGATGATAGATAGTGAGATAGATATAGATAGATAGCGAGATAGATAGATAATAGATAGATAGATAGTGAGATAGATATAGATAGATAGCGAGATAGATAGATAATAGATAGCATGATAGATAGATAGATAGCGAGATAGATAGATAGATAGATTTAAAAACACCACTGTGGATCAAACTTCTGAACAAAGAATCAACAAGCTGTAAAAGTTCACACACTGTTAAAAATACAAAACCAAAAAAAAATGTTCAAAAGCTACGGCTGCCAAACAAAAAAACACTTAAAACATCCTAATTCAAATTAAGTGCAAATACATTCAATTTCAATTAAAATTCTGACATTTTCATAAAGAGTTCTACAGAAAAATACCATTCTTTCACCGTTTTTCAATAAAGTGACAATCCAAAGAGTTCTGCAGAAAAATGCCAGTATTGGACAGACTTTACGAAATTATTACCATTAAACACCTCCAATAAGCCGTAAATGCATATTAACTGCACTGAACACATATATAAAATATATAAGATACATACAATAGTGAGTTAAAAACCATTTAGAATAAAAACTGTTAAAAGGTTTTTTTTTTTTTTTTAAACAGATGAAACTAGAACACGCTGACCCAGATCTGCCCAGCACGACCCCCCCCCCCCCCCCCCACCCCTCCATACTTCCTTTTTGGGAGTTTTTTTTTTGCTTTTCTTGAGGTATTTTCTGCTGGTTGTTGCGAGTATTTTCTCAACGGGTGGCTTTGGACCGGGTGGTGAAGCAGGTCATCGTCCAGATTCCATCTATGCGTGTCCCTCGCGGTCCTCAGGCAAGACTGTAGACCCCCGACTTACCCCACCTTGGTCCTTGGGTCGGCTTCTGTTGCTCAAATGCAGCGGGGCAACATTTCAGGGCAAATTGATCGTTAGCATTAGCATAGTTTAGCTATATACAGGATGCAAGACGTAACTCGATGATCTGCATTTCCCGCTGCAAATGCATGATAGTGTGAATGCTGCTGGCAAACTGTAATGCACAATTTTCAAAAAGTTGCACAATTTTCAAAAAGTTGCACAATTTTCAAAAAGTTACACAATTTTCAAAACATTTTACGATTTTCACAAAGTTTCACAAGTTTCAAAAAGTTGAAATAGTTGAAAAAGTAGAAAAAAGTTGGAAAAGTTAAAAAAAAGTGGAAAAAGTTGAAAAGTTAAAATCGTTTCAAAAAGTTGAAACAGTTGAAAAAGTGTCAAACAGTTGAAAAAGTTGACAAAAGTTGAAAGTGTCAGTTGAAAATGTTAAAACAAGTTGAAAAAGTGTCAAAAAGTTGCACAAGTTTCAAAAAGTTGAAACAGTTGAACAGTTTAAAAGTTGAATGGTTGAAATCGGTGAAGATTTGAAGTTATAGCGAGTGTAAAAATATCTCCATCCGTTAACATTGGAAAAAAGTGGCACAAAAGTTGAAATATTTCAAAAAGTTGACGAGATTTCAAAAAGCTAGAACTTAGCCGGAAAGTGCCGAAAAAGCTGCAGGATTTGATATTTGAACGGTGACGAACGGGTGAAGACTGCCAGAGTTTTAGCGATTCGAAAAACGTCCAGAATGGTGAGAATGGTGGGAAACAATGTAGATAGAACCAGTAGGTGGCAGTAGTGCAACTTTATGAACGCAAACTGCCGTTAAAGACAGAGACCATGGAGTGTCACGAGCACGTCCCAAAAATCAATACCGATGATCGGCCACAGGGCATCAAAGCGGCCATATTCAATAGTGTTTTCCTCAAAACACGGTGAGCAGAAAGAGGCATCTTGACCCATATTCTTGACCCCATGTTGGCGCAAATGTGTGCAACTGCACGTGTGAATGTGGCAAAATGTATAGGGGCCCTTGGAGAGTGCTAAAGTGGTACAAGTGCACTCTATCAGGGGTGGCCACACTTTTTCAGCCTGCGAGCTCCTTATAAAACCACCAAGTCAAAGTGATCTACCCACTACAAAAATGCAAAAACATATATTGAGGATTCTTTATATGTACAGTGTATAATGATGTACCTTGCAAAACCGTATGAGCCAATATTGCGCAACACGACATAATTAACTATGAACATTCTTTGTAATTACCTGAGTTTACTTTGATGTTACTTTGATCTTTGGTATTGTGACGCTCGACTGGCACACGAGACAAATGCACTTCGAAAAGAACATCGTGAAAAAACAGTCCACCTCCCATTCCTCATGAAAGTGACTCGTCTTCGTCTTCTCACTTGGTCCAGCCCCCCCCCACTCATTTTTGGGGGGGCTTCAAATTTGCGGTAACTCGCTGACTAGCTTGTTAGCTTCACCACGCTTAGCGTCGTTGTTTGTGCGGTGACCTGAAGGTCAGAAAAGTTCAGCCGTCATCTGACGCTGCGTTCGATCGTACTCGTACTTCGGAAAGGTAAATTAGTTCCATTACACCAGCGTCTATCTTTTTTTTTTTTCGAATGTCATGCGATCTACTATTACGACCTTTGTGATCGACTGGTAGATCGCGATCGACGTATTGAAGCACCCCTGGTACTATATAAGTGAAGCTCCCTTTCCGTTCCAAAGGGACTGAGAAATGCTCGGGCCCTCGCACGCACTTAAAGGCAGATTTATGGATTTATCTCCTCGTTCGCCTCCATTATATTCTTCCGAGCTGGACCTCTGCCGCTCGGCCGTCCACCTCGGTCTCGGGGGGGGGACGAACGAAAGCAAGGAGTCGGGAGGAAAAAGGGGGGAGTCGTCTTCGGAGAAGTGGGAAGACGCAGCGACGCGACTCCATGCCAAATGTTTACAGGCAGGCTGACACAGTTAGAAGATGGAGAGGGGCTGAAACCAGGCTCTCTCTCTCTCTCTCTCTCTCTCTCTCTCTGCACTCTTGGAGGAACGAGAGATAGGGAATCTAGGTCATCGCCACTGATGCATCGCAAAGCGAACTTCAAACAAACCTGGCCTTTAGCGTGATGGCTCTCCGACGCCGCGCTTACGTGCCATCAGAGACCGATCGCCATTTTTTCCGCCGAGAGCCGCCGCGGAGTGACGGACGAAGTCGTTCTCGGAGCAGAGAACAAGCTCTTGTCAATCTTCCCCCTGTCCTCTTTGCCGTATGTGTACGACACGAAACGATGTTTTTGGGTCTGCGTTTCCAGCCAATTAGCTGTCCTGTACTTAGCCTACATGCAAAGGGCCTCTAATTTCTCATCTGCCCTTCACTCGGAATTGCCTGAGGGAAGCCTTATCCGTAATCACAGCCCTGGGATTTGTGGTAAAAAAGCTTTGTTCTACTATTGAAGTCTCGATCTTTTTCCGTTTCAAGGGCAGCCGCTGAAAACAATGGCGTCGGATCGGCTTGGATCTCTGCTCCTTTTAACGAGCTGCTCCTCTCAAATTGCATAATTCGACGGCGTCCGGAAATCAGAGTTAATACAGAGTTCCCAGTAATTGAGCTTTTTTTTTTAAAAACGTTTTCATGCATTTGGATGTTTGCGCCGAGAAAACCCTTCGTTGTGAAAACGGTCGGAAGAACGTCGAGAAACTAGCGCTGTCAAAACGATTGGGAATCGTTTCAATTAATCACAATTTCATGATGCTAAATTATAGTTATGTTAATCGTGTTTCATTTGTGCATTTTGCATGCCGTCGCAAGAAATTAGGCGATATTAATGCACTAAACACCTTTGACAGTTCAAAGGTATACTTCATGTTAATTTGGTATTTTAAGCTGGAAGTTGAAAAGAAAACTACTTCCTGCAGAGTCTACTTAATATTTTATGCTGTTTGCTGTTTTTTTTTTGTACTCAAATTTTCCATTGAGAGGCCCAACGTGCAGTTTCGTCTTTGATATCAAGTTTTTTTCAGTCACCACAAGAACAACTGGCCATTTGGTCCATGCGCTACGGTAAATCCACTGCCACAAACTGCATTGCAAATTAATTGGCCTTACCCAAGATTTTAAATAATAATAATTAAATAATAATACATCAAAATTATATACTGCTTTTTTTTTATAAACTCATTGATGCCCCCTCAAAAAATAACACAAATAAAATAAGAGTTTAGGGAAAAGCAAGTTTGAACCAGTGGGTTTTGAAATGGTTGTTTTTTAATCTCGAGAAGACAACGCCAGTGATTTCCAAAAACAATTTCATGTTTTTGTGTTGTATAGAGGGATAATTTCACTTGTTTCAAAAATTATTTAGTCCTCAATTTTACTGTATAATCTGTGATCTAGATTTTAAAAAAATTATTTCATGATCAAGTTAAATTTATGGATAAGTTCATGACTTTTAAGTCAATTTCTTCTCAAATTTAGTGTCGTAGCATCTATTTGTCACGATCCTGCTCTCACTCACCCCTCCCTTCCTGAGAGTTTTCACTCCTCCCCTCCTGTGTTCCCTTAGCCCCGCCCCTTTGTTCCCCTTAGCTCCGCCCCTGTGTTCCCCTTAGCCCCGCCCCTGTGCTCTCCTGCTTCCTCCTCCTGGTCACAGCTGTTTGTAATCGTCATCAGTGTGTGTATTGAGTTCCCCTCTCTTGTAGCTCCGGTTGCCAGTTCGTCTGCGTTCTCACACCATTCCCACCCGCCATTTTTTCCGCGTGCCTTGGACTGCCTGACTTTGCTTCTGCCAACATTTTGATACTGAGCTTTTGAAGTTCCACAAACCCTGACACTATTTGGGCTTCCCCATTTTTTGACGTGGAGCTTGATAAAGTTGCAGATTGACTAAGTTTGACATGACTAATTTTCGAGTAGCAAAGTCATTAATGATGACCATCACCAATCTTTTTTTTCTGGAAATCATTGTCTAGGATCACAGTTGCAGTGTGAACTCTTCAAAAGTAAAAAAAAAAAAAAAAAGCTGTATCCCACATGGAAAGAACCTATATGAGGATATATGCACATGTATGAAACCTATATGCAGCATATATGCACACATATGACAACATATATGCTGCATATATGCACATAAATGCTGCATATATGCACATATATGACAAAATATATGCACATATATGACAATATATATGCTGCATATATGCACATAAATGCTGCATATATGACAAAATATATGTACTTATATGGCATATATGTACACATATGTGCATATAGGTACATATATGCGCATATAGGTACATATATGCCCTATATTTTATGCACATATATGTGCATATATGTACCTATATGCGCATATATGTACATATATGTGCATAAAATATAGGAAAACTGCCAATTTTATATATGTCACATATATTGAAAACCTATATCAAAACCTATGTTAAAACATATATGTTTATATAGGTTCTTTCCATGTGGGATCACAAAGAGGAAAAAAAAGAGAAACAATCATCAGAATCCAAACATCTATTTGATTGGATTAAATTCTTTATGGAAACCAGAAGCATCATCTTCTTCAGATTAAAAAAAACAAAAAAACATTCAAAGATAATGTTTGATCCATGCAAGATTTCAGATTTCACAAGTTTAGTTTTTATCGCTGTCGAAAAGCCTCCGATTGCTCCCATTAGAAATGTATGAGTTTAAAAGTCCAAATGAACCGAGACCCCCCCTCCCCCCCCCCCATTAAAGAAAGAACAAAAACATGGCCCTGTGGTTCAGAGCGCAGCGTGTCGTGCTGCTCAACCTTGCAGAATGATTTTTAGAATAATGTTTCATCACAGGCTGCATTATGTAAGCCGCCGTAATTAATGGAGGCAAGTCAGAGGTGGTGCTTTTTTTTCTCCATTTTTGTTTTTACTCATTGTTGTGGATACGAAGGCTTTCTGACAAAGTGCTAAATAAATGGCGGGGCCTGCTCTTCGCAAACTGAGTGCTTTAGTGAAGCGCAGGAAGATGCAGTCACCTCAATGGTTGGGAGATTTTTAGTTCCACTTGCAAACACGTGAATGGGTGGGGGGGGGCGTCCATTTTCTCTTTGATGTTTTCTTTCCAATCCGCGTAATTGCCAGACCCCAGGTGTCTCATTTTCCTACACGTCTACAGTGTTTGTCTTTTGTGTGCTTTAGTTTGAATTAAATATGTGATTGTGTAAAATGTCCATGATGGTTTTTTTCTCCTCCATTGTGTTGTGAGTCTATATTTGGTAGCCGGAAGTGAGTTTTTGACCTGAAGCTTTGTTTACTGTCAGGTTTTCCCAAATACCCACATGGACAGAACCTATATAAACATATATGTTTTAATATAAGTTTTGATATAGGTTTTTTATATATGTGACATATATAAAATTGGCCGTTTTCCTATATTTTATGTACATATATGCACATATATGGTCATACATGTGCATATATGCAGCATATATGTACATATATGCACATACATGTACATATATGCACATGTATGTACATATATGCACATGTATGTACATATATGCAGCATATATGGTCATATATGCAGCATATATGGTCATATATATGTGCATATATGCCGCATATATGACCATATATGCACATATATGTACATATATGCTGCAGATATGTACAAATATGCAGCATATATGGTCACATATGTACATATATGCATCATACATGTACATATATATGTACATATATGGTCATATATGCACATATATGTACACATATGCAGCATATATGGTCATATATGCACATATATGTACACATATGCAGCATATATGGTCATATATGCACATATATGTACACATATGCAGCATATATGGTCAGCTAGAGAGAGAGAGAGAGAAGGAAAAGAGGAAGAAAGTTCTGGCTTGATTCCAAATACAGAGATCCAGTGGGTCGGAGGCTCACTGGAATTCCTGTTCTGAGGTGGAAAACTAGAGTCCTGAACTTGCGATGGTGCGCGCAATTGCAGGTTAGCTTTAGGCTAATCTCGCAGCGCTGCCCAGACAAAAGCTACTCTTACGGTTCCGTTGCACTGTGTGGGTACAGCACCGTCCGTGGGGCTGGACGTTCGTAGGGCCCTTCGCCGCAAGGGAGCTTCAGGTTCCACAAAAAGAACAAGAAGGCCGTTGCTGGGCTAATCCCCCGCCGGAGGGCTTTCTATTTTCTCACAAAGCAGCTCTAAGGCAGCACACTTGGTACACTAGAGGGTGTTCCATGGGTCCTAGTAGATCATTATGTAGAATCTGAAAGGTCTTCTTCATAAGCTATGTCAAAATACGTCTCCAGAGCCCAAAAGGTGTTTTTATGCACTTAGTGACCCTGTGACCTGATATGCAAATGAGGTCCTGGTCACCATGGTGCCCCTTCTCCCCAGGTGGAGTGTCCATGTGTGAAGTTTGGTGACTGTGGGCCCAGGAACTGCTGAGAAATGAGGAGAAATGTTTATATGAAAATACATGTATTGTGCAACCATGACGAGCAAACTTCAGACCCTACCGATCTTCAAGGTCAAGGTCAGGTCACTTGGTGTACTGGAGGTTATCCCTGGAGTGTGTATCATGTGTGTATAACATTTCAGAGCCCTAGCTCAAAAACCTAGGCCTCCAGAGCCCAACATGTGTTTTTAAGCACTTCGTGACCCTGTGACCTACTTAATATGCAAATGAGGTCAAGGTCACCATAGTATCCCTTCCCCCTCTGAGATGTATCCACATGTGAAGTTTGGTCACTGTGGGCCCAGGGGTTGCCGAGATATAGGTAGAAACGTTCGAACGGACGGACGTACGTACGGACGGAGACTGTTTCAAGATCCCCCTTCGGGGCCTATCGGCCACGGCGGGGGATAATAAGGGAAAAGGGAAACGGGATCGTCCAAAGTGTGTTCTGCTCGCCGGTGGGTTGAACCTCGGTTGGGATATCGTGATCCACTTTGTGCCGTCTTGAGTTTGCCTTTCGGAGACCTACTGTGTCCGCGTCGGGTTCGACCAATGATAGGGCTTTTGCAACCTGGGGCTGTCCTCCCCCCCCATGCTGTTTTATTACCTTCCTATTGTTCTGGCAGCCTGTTCTCTTGTAGGGGAACTGCTTGAAGGAGAGCATGGATTCCGGGCCCAACATTAGCAAGTCGGAGATAATCCCAAGCCAATCCCACCGAGTCCTTTATCAAACTCCTTCAGTCTGCTTGCGTCTCCTGTTTAATCCATCTTACTCATATAAACCAAATAAAAAACACCGGCGTGTTCGTGATTCCTGGCTGGAAACAGAATCCCGCTACAGTATTATTAGGACTTTGACTCATACAGTTTGGATGCGTAATTGTTTGGAGACTTTGCGTTTCCTTGCCAGCACACGACCAGGCGGATACACGCTACCGCACAATATTCCCGAAATTGGATTATCTCGTACGTGACGCGCTCGGATGAGAGCGTGGCAGCCGTCCACCCCGAGTCCCACGGAACCGAGATCGCTCTGCCTCCTGCCAGCGACGTGGGAGGAATCGTGTGTTTGCCTTCCCCCCCCCCCCCCCCCCCCCACCCCCCCACCCCCAACAGCAGCTTGAATGGTCATTTATTAGCTCCACCAAAAAGCCCGTATTATTCCAATTCTCACCCAAATGGGATTAAGGACGCCGCCGGAAACACTCAGCGGCGCGGCAGATTCACTTGAGTCCATGTTAAACCCCTCCCCCGCCTCCCCCCCCCACCCCACCACCACCACCACCCACCTGCGCTTCTCATCCCTTATTAATGAAGTTTTCCTTGTTTCATCTCGAGGCGCGGATTTTCCCCAACACGAGCTTGAGGTTCCAGATCAAGCGTCTCACGGACCACCCGGGTCTATTTCCATTAATTAAGTGAAGCGTGATGTCCGTGTGAAAGCGGTGGAGAGAGGCGGGGTAGGGGGTGGGGGTCTTTTTGTTTTGGAACGGTGAATAACTTGATCGGAGCTCTTGAATGCATCATTCATAAATCAAAGTGCATCGCCTGGTTATCACTACAAAGCCGAACGGAGAGCTCACCGGGACTTGCTCATTATTCATATCACTCAATTACCCTTCAAACATACATTTGAGGGGGTGGGGGTGGGGCAAACCACGCGGTTGGGGGGACACGGTGGGGTAGATCCGATTTTCAGGACATTCCATTGAGTGTCACAATAGTCTCTTTGAAGCACGTGACCCTAGTCTCTTTGAAGTGCGTGACCCGTGTAACAGAAGCAATAAAGACGTCCTCCATGGAAATAATTCCTTTAGAATGCATTAAAAAAAATACATAAATAAGAATATAGACGTGCACGTTGTAGTGGTTGAAAGGAAACGGCAAGAAATGACTTGAAGTGGCAAGAATCGTGATTTGCGTGACGCGATTTAAAGCCTCGTTGCGCGACGGCTGGCGGCGTGGTTTCCGCTCAGCCGGCCACGTTTAACGCATCCCGCGTTTATTTCACAGAAGGAATAAAGTAGAGTAAAGTGTGACTGTTGTCAGCTTCGTGTGAAAAGGAGTCGTTACACTCGATGTAAAGCACAATCACCTTTTTTATCCACCGTGTGCTGAGAAAAAAAAGGAAAATCTTCACTTGTATTTGCAATGTTTTACCTGATTCAAGAGCGTATGGTACACACTGCTGTGCTCATTTACTTTCCCGGCCAACAAGGCAGATGTAGGTCAAATACATCAAAATGCTGAGATGAAAGCACATCCCAAAGCCAAATATATACACCTATAAAAACTATTAAAATAGTGCAAAAGTAGCTAAATGGGGTAAAACTGTTACAATTACTAAACTGAAAAGAAAAAAAACATTAAAACAGAAAATTATATATGTAAAACAAAAAAAATTTAAATGGCTAGAAATGGCAAATGTTCTTGAAAATATGACTAAATTCTCAACTTACATGGTAAAATATAGTTAAGGTAAAATATGATAAATAAATAAAAAAAACAGATAAACAGATAAAAATGGATGAAATGACAAAAATGGAATAAAATCTCTTTAATGTAGAAATGCTTGAAAAAACAAAAAATGCTAAAGTGGCTAATTTAGTCATTAAAATGTGGAAGATGTAGGTCAAATATACCAAAATGCTGAGATGAAAGCACGTCCCAAAGCCAAATATATACACCTATAAAAACGACTAAAATAGCGCAAAAGTAGCTAAATGGGGTAAAACTGTTACAATTACTAGATTGAAAAAAAACATGAAATCAGAATTTTTTTTGTTTTTTTGTTTTACATATATAATAATATATGTAAAACAAAAAAAACAAACAAAAAAATTTTAATGGCTAGAAATGGCAAATGTTCTTGAAAATGTGACCCAATTCTCAACTTACATGGTAAAATAAAGTTAAGGTAAAATATGATAAATAAAAAAACAAAAATACATTAAACTGTATAACAGATAAAAATTGATGAAATGACAAAAATGGAATAAAATCTCTTTAATGTAGAAATGCTTGAAAAAACAAAAAATGCTAAAGTGGCTAATTTAGTCATTAAAATGTGGAAGATGTAGGTCAAATATACCAAAATGCTGAGATGAAAGCATGTCCCAAAGCCAAATATATACCCCTATAAAAACTATTAAAATAGTGCAAAAGTAGCTAAATGGGGTAAAACTGTTACAATTACTAGATTGAAAAAAAACATGAAAGCAGAATTTTTTTTGTTTTTTTGTTTTACATATATAATAATATATGTAAAACAAAAAAAACAAACAAAAAAATTTAAATGGCTAGAAATGGCAAATGTTCTTGAAAATGTGACCCAATTCTCAACTAACTTACATGATAAAATAAAGTTAAGGTAAAATATGATAAATAAAAAAAAAACAACAACACATTAAACTGTATAACAGATAGAAATTGATGAAATGACAAAAATGGAATAAAATCTCTTTAATGTAGAAATGCTTGAAAAAACAAAAAATGCTAAAGTGGCTAATTTAGTCATCAAAATGTGGAAGATGTAGGTCAAATATACCAAAATGCTGAGATGAAAGCACGTCCCAAAGCCAAATATATACCCCTATAAAAACTATTAAAATAGTGCAGAAGTAGCTAAATGTGGTAAAACTGCTACAATTACTAAACTGGAAAAAAAAACATTAAAACAGAAAATTATATATGTAAAACAAAGAAAACAAAAAAAATTAAATGGCTAGAAATGGAAAATGTTCTTGAAAATATGACCCAATTCTCAACTAACTTACATGGTAAAATAAAGTTAAGGTAAAATATGATAAATAAATAAAAAAAACTGTATGACAGATACAAATTGATGAAATGTAGAAATGTAGAAATGCTTGAAAAAACAAAAAATGCTAAAGTGGCTAATTTAGTCATCAAAATGAGGACTAAAACAATTAAAATGGCTCAAACCAAGAAAATCTATAAACTTGCTAACATGGCAAAAAAAACAAAAATGGATAAAACTGACAAAACTCACCAAAAATAAAAAGATTTAAAAAATCCTTCAAATGATGCCTCTTTTTTAATTTTAAGCATTGGTTTTGGCCAAAGTTACAAAACTATAAATTTATAAATAATCTTGTATGTATATATGTATTTATGTACGTACCTCGAAAAGTGGTCAAAATATCTTTATTTCAGAATGTTGAGGATACGACTGTAAAGAAAAAGGTTTTTATTAACATTTAACATTCTTTTAACCAACATAAAACACTAAATACCAAAGTAAAGCCTTCCACACCTTTCACCTTAAAAGCACACTATTAGCACCTCATTAAACTAGCTCGAGCTAATAAGCAGTAATTGTGAATTTGCATACTCTCTCGCGCATCGTGACCTTTTCATTTACATTTTTTCCGTGATGAAAGCGGGTCTTCACTGTGGATTACGTCGGCGCTGGGTCAGATCTCACGTCAAACGGCGATACGCTCTTCGAATGAGGATGTGAAGCTCGCATCGCCAAATCCCGTCCCCCGCTTCCTCTTGGAAACGTGTAGAACTCCACATTCCTCACCTTCATCAAAACATAAGAGCTTCTGAGAAACGTCGACGTCAAACGTCTTCCCCGCTCTTTCGCAGTTTGTTCTTTTGCGTGCGTGACGACTCCGCTGTTTGATTCGTCTTCTGCGTTTGGTTTCACTGCACTTTCAACGCTTTCCAAGTGAATTTTAATCCGTCATTCGTACGTTAAGACACGGAAAGCGGGGAGTTAGTGGGACTGACATGGAGCCACAACATTATAATACATATTACAATTATAACCTACAGTAAAAGAGAGCAGGAACCCACCCTTACAATACACATTGAAAATATAATGTGCAGTAAAATTTGTAATATTAGTAATAATCATTCAAATGTATCACCGGGTTTCAAAAAATTCAATACAGAACAATCTAGGGCAATACAACGCAAAAATTAGAAACACAACATTACAATGCACATTATAAATGTAACCTATAATACAAGAAGGCCGTTGCTGAGCCCCCGCCGGAGGGCTTTATATTTTCACATAGGCAGCACACTTGGTACACTAGAGGGTGTTCCATGGGTCCTAGTAGATCATTATGTAGAATCTGAAAGCTCTTCTTCATAAGCTATGTCAAAATACGTCTCCAGAGCCCAAAAGGTGTTTTTTTATGCACTTAGTGACCCTGTGACCTGATATGCAAATTAGGTCCTGGTCACCATGGTGCCCCTTCTCCCCAGGTGGAGTGTCCATGTGTGAAGTTTGGTGACTGTGGGCCCAGGAACTGCTGAGAAATGAGGAGAAATGTTTATATGAAAATACATGGATTGTGCAACCATGACGAGCAAACTTCAGACCCTACCGATCTTCAAGGTCAAGGTCAAGGTCACTTGGTGTACTGGAGGTTATCCCTGGAGTGTGTATCATGTGTGTATAAAATTTCAGAGCCCTAGCTCAAAAACCTAGGCCTCCAGAGCCCAAAATGTGTTTTTAAGCACTTCGTGACCCTGTGACCTACTTAATATGCAAATTAGGTCAAGGTCACCATAGTATCCCTTCCCCCTCTGAGATGTATCCACATGTGAAGTTTGGTCACTGTGGGCCCAGGGGTTGCCGAGATATAGGTAGAAACGTTCGAACGGACGGACGTACGGACGTACGGACGGAGACTGTTTCAAGATCCCCCTTCGGGGCCTATCGGCCACGGCGGGGGATAAAAATGATTAACATTATAAATATAATCTATAGCAAAATTTGTAACATTACCAGTCACCGTTAAGATTCACCACCTCGGCAACAATGCAATTTAAATGGTAAAAAGTTTAGCCTGTTTTTCTGGACCATATTTCAATGTACATATTACAAACGAGTCTCCGCTTTAGCCCTGGTAAGAACTTAGCTTTTTGCCCCTTTGTTAGCTCAGCTGGTTGAAATGTAGCATTTGGCTAAATTCAGTTTCACAGATTTTTGGCGGGACGTTAGCAATTTGGAGGTAGCATTAGCGGTTGAAAAGATCGATAAATGGATCCATCCTTCTTCTGGACGGTTCGTCGATCACACACACACACACACACACACACACACACACACACACACACACACACACACACACACACACACACACACACGGACCTCTTTCACTCTTCAGCCCCTGGAGAAAAAAAATCAAAACTGCAGCCAGAGCTTCAAAGGACGAGCTTTCATCATTTACCCGGCTCAGCGCGGCAGCCTTACCTCGGCTGCTTGTAGACCTTTCAAACCTTCGTGCAGAGAGATGGGGCGGTGGGGGGGGGCTCAGTATAACCACTTATTTTACACATTTCTGTAATTTTGTTTCATTAAATTCAATCCGCCGAAGTAAAACTTCACCTTACACTTTAAACAACAAACATTGGCTTTGGGAAATCATTTTCTGCGATGAAAGACGTGGATATGAGTCGTAAGTCAGCGTAAATTTTCCTGCTGTGAAGGGTTTGAGTCGTAAATAGTGGCTCCCTGACAAGAATTACCATTTGAAACTGTGCGATGGAGAACAGGCCAAATTTAACCCTTCGGGGCCTGAAAGCATTTTGTGCCGTTTCTCACTACAATTGATTTTTCCTTTATATCTCAGATTATAAAATCCTTAAACTTTGCCTTGTTTGGTGTCATTTTGTTCAGGACAACCTCATAAATGCATTTCTGAAGTATTTTCATCACTTTGGCATACTGTATTAAAACAGTGGACCTAAAAACACCATCAAATTACAAATTCGGCTGGTAAAAACAGATTTATTGACTATAAACGTCACAGAAACAAACTGAAAAAAAAACATTAAAACAGAAAATTATATATGTAAAACATAGAAAACAAAAAAATTTAAATGGCTAGAAATGGAAAATGTTCTTGAAAATGTGACCCAATTCTCAACTAACTTACATGGTAAAATAAAGTTAAGGTAAAATATGATAAATAAATAAAAAAAACACATTAAACTGTATAACAGATAAAAATGGATGAAATGACAAAAATGGAATAAAATCTCTTTAATGTAGAAATGCTTGAAAAAACAAAAAATGCTAAAGTGGCTAATTTAGTCATTAAAATGTGGAAGATGTAGGTCAAATATACCAAAATGCTGAGATGAAAGCACGTCCCAAAGCCAAATATATACACCTATAAAAACTATTAAAATAGCGCAAAAGTAGCTAAATAGGGTAAAACTGTTACAATTGCTAAATTTAAAAAACCCATTAAAACAGAAAATTATATATGTAAAGCAAAAAAAAATAAAAAATGTAAATGGCTAGAAATGGCAATTGTTCTTGAAAATATGACCCAATTCTCAACTAACTTACATGGTAAAATAAAGATAAATAAAAAAATAAAAAACCATGTTAAACTGTATAACAGATAAAAATTGATGAAATGACAAAAATGGAATAAAATCTCTTTAATGTAGAAATGCTTGAAAAAACAAAAAATGCTAAAGTGGCTAATTTATTCATTAAAATGTGGAAGATGTAGGTCAAATATACCAAAATGCTGAGATGAAAGCACGTCCCAAAGCCAAATATATACACCTATAAAAACGACTAAAATAGCGCAAAAGTAGCTAAATGGGGTAAAACTGTTACAATTACTAAACTGGAAAAAAAACATTAAAACAGAAAATTATATATGTAAAACAAAGAAAACAAAAAAATTTAAATGGCTAGAAATGGAAAATGTTCTTGAAAATATGACCCAATTCTCAACTAACGCACATGGTAAAATAAAGTTAAGGTAAAATATGATAAATAAATTTAAAAAAAACACATTAAACTGTGTAACAGATGAAAATGGATGAAATGACAAAAATGGAATAAAATCTCTTTAATGTAGAAATGTTTGAAAAAACAAAAAATGCTAAAGTGGCTAATTTAGTCATCAAAATGGCTGAATAGGCGAAAACCATTAAAACGGCTCAAACCAAGAAAATCTATAAACTTGCTAACTTGGCAAAAAACCAAAAATGGATAAAACTGACAAAACTCACCAAAAATAAAAAGATTTTAAAAACCCTTCACATGACACCTCTTTTTAATTTTAAGCATTGGTTTTGGTAAAAGTCACAAAACTATAAATTCATAAATAATCTTGTATGTATGTATTTATGTACGTACCTCGAAAAGTGGTTAAAATATCTTTATTTCAGTATGTTGAGGATACGACTGTAAAGAAAAGTTTTTTTTTTTTTTTTTTAACATTTAACATTCTTTTAACCAACATTTCTACTTAACAATTTCTGAAGTATTTTCATCACTTTGGCATACTGTATTAAAACAGTGGATCTAAAAACACCATAAAATTACAAATTCGGGTGGTAAAAACAGATTTATTGACTATAAAAGTCACAGACATGGTTAACGAATCATTTTGTTTACTTGTAAAGTAAATCTAAACTATAATTAACTCAAATGTATCAAAACAGGACTGAACAAACAGTTCTATACAGATATTTACAGTGAAATAGAAACTGTAATGCACAATTTTCCAAAAATTGCACGATTTTCAAAAAATTGCACAATTAAAAAAAACAATAGCACGATTTTCAAAAAGTTACACGATTTTCAAAAAATTGCACGATTTTCAAAAAATTGGCACGATTTTCAAACACTTTCACAAGTTTCAAAAGTTGAAATAGTTGAAAACGTTAAAAAAAAGTGCAAACAGTTGAAAAAGTAGAAAAAGTAGGAAAAGTTAACAAAAGTGGAAAAAGTTGAAAAGTTAAAAACGTTTCAAAAAGTTGAATAAGTTTCAAAAAGTTGAAACAGTTAAAAAAAGTTGAAAAAATGTCAAACAGTTGAAAAAGTTGAAAAGGTGTCAGTTGAAAATGTTACAAGTTGAAAAAGTGTCAAAAAGTTGCACAAGTTTCAAAATGTTTGAAACAGTTGAACAGTTTAAAAGTTGAACAAACAGTTCTATACAGATATTTACAGTGAAATAGAAACTGTAATGCACAATTTTCCAAAAATTGCACGATTTTCGAAAAATTGCACAATAAAAAAAAACAATAGCACGATTTTCAAAAAGTTACACGATTTTCAAAAAATTGCACTATTTTCAAAAAATTGGCACAATTTTCAAACAGTTTCACAAGTTTCAAAAAGTGGAAATAGTTGAAAACGTTTAAAAAAAAGTGCAAACAGTTGAAAAAGTAGAAAAAGTAGGAAAAGTTAACAAAA
Source organism: Blennius ocellaris (assembly GCF_963422515.1). NCBI lineage: Eukaryota > Metazoa > Chordata > Actinopteri > Blenniiformes > Blenniidae > Blennius > Blennius ocellaris. Next base: position 14,531,806 of record NC_137673.1, on the reverse strand, counting down.
GTGGAAAAAGTTGAAAAGTTAAAAACGTTTCAAAAAGTTGAATAAGTTGTAAAAAGTTGAAACAGTTAAAAAAGTTGAAAAAGTGTCAAACAGTTGAAAAAGTTGAAAAGGTGTCAGTTGAAAATGTAACAACAAGTTGAAAAAGTGTCAAAAAGTTGCACAAGTTTCAAAAAGTTGAAACAGTTGAAAAAGTTGAACAGTTTAAAAGTTGAACAAACAGTTCTATACAGATATTTACAGTGAAATAGAAGCACTGCCTCAGGCGTTTTTGTAAAACTATTTACAAAAGGTCACACTCCTTTGAACTCCTTTTATTTGCTTTGAACTTTTATTTGTGCGGTCAACGTCATTTAAAAACCAGCTTGTAGTTTTATATCTGCACTTTGGACACGGATTGAAACACTGGACCAGACGACGCTGCGCTGTGACGCTACTGCCTTTTCAGACGCTCATGTGACGAGGACGCGCCGGTGCGTCCGCCGGCCCCCAGAGGGTTAAAAAGATCCAGACTTATCTCTGCCGGAGCGTTTATTTTTAGGAACGCAGGTTCACCGGCTCTTCCCCCCCCCCCTCCCCCCCCACTTCTTTCTGACATAAGACTGGAGCGAAGCAGAAACGGGGCCCAGGTGGGAACGGCGTCGCCGTCGAGGCCCACCGACTGCCTCCGTTGCTAT
>NC_137673.1:14357907-14530932 GCF_963422515.1 Blennius ocellaris | reverse complement strand
TTTGGATATATGTGACATATATAAAATTGGCCATTTTCCTATATTTTATGCACAAATGTGTACATATATGTACATATATATGCACATATAGGTGCGCATATATGCACATATATATGCACATATAGGTGCGCATATATGTACATATATGTACATATATATATATATGTACATATATGCCACATATAGGCAAACTTGAGGCACATATATGTGAATATACAGACCATATAGGTCTCCTGTACTGCTACTTTATTTCCACATATATATATACATATATATAGCCCATATCTCACTTTGGCAACTGTCATATCAAGGCAATAACTCAGAACGAACTAAAAAACAATTATGCAAGAAGAACTTATGTATGTGCGAACACGTGAAATTGGTATCACATGTAATTGCCCACATGGAAAGAACCTATATAAATATATATGTTTTAATATAGGTTTCGATATAGGTTTTGAATATATGTGACATATATAAAATTGGCCGTTTTCCTATATTCCTATATTACACATATATGCACATATATGTACATATATGTGCATATAGGTACCTATATGTACCTACATGCACATATATGTACATATATGTATATATGTACCTATATGCACATATATGTACATATATGTGCATATATGTACCTATATACACATATAGGTACATATATGTATATATGTATATGTACCTATATGTGCATATATGTACATATATGTATATATGTACCTATATGCACATATAGGTACATATATGTATATATGTATATGTACCTATATGTGCATATAGGTACATATATGTGCATAAAATATAGGAAAACATATATATGTCACATATATTCAAAACCTATATCAAAACCTATATTAAAACATATATGTTTATCTAGGTTCTTTCCATGTGGGAATGATCGGTAGGTAGATTTCCAAGACAATACACAAGTGCGTTGGACAATGGTTCTCTTGGACGGTCGGTTGGTTAATTAGTTGGGTTTTTAAGGGAGGTGAGTTGTAAAGTGGTTTAAAAGGCAGGTTGGTCAGGTGAAAGGAGGTCGGTAGTTTGGAACCTAGCTGGATCAGAAAGTATGTTTTGAGATTTCTACGTTTCTGAGGTCCGCATATTGATCGTAAGGTGAATACGAAGGTAGACAGATAGTATAGTTGGTTGGGAAGTTGGTAGTTAGGTTGGTAGGTAGATAAGTTAAAAGAAAGATGCATACCCACATGGAAAGAACCTCTATGAGGATACATGCACATATATGAAACATATAAGCAGTTTATATGCACATATATGACAATATATATGCTGCATATATGCACATATATGACAATATACATGCATATATGCACATAAATGCTCCATATATGCTGCATATACGCATGCATATATGTGCGCGTATGTACATATATGTGTAAATATGTACATACATGTACATATATGTGCATAAAATATAGGAAAAGTAGGAAAAATATCTGTAAATATACATATATGTACATATATGTGCATAAAATATAGGAACATGTAGGAACAAAATATCTGTAAATATACATATATGTACATATGTGTGCATAAAATATAGGAAATGTAGGAAAATATATATATACATATATGTGCATAAAATATAGGAAAATGTAGGAAAAATATATGTACATATATGTGCCTATATGTACATATGCATGCATATATGTACATATATGTGCGTATATGTGCATATATGTACATATATGTACATAAAATATAGGAAAACGGCCAATTTTATATATGTCACATATATTTCAAAACCTATATTAAAACATATATGTTTATATAGGTTCTTTCCATGTGGGTAAGTAGGTTGGAAACCAGTTGAAGGTGGGGTTGTAGGGTATGGAGGAGGAGCAAGGTAGGAAAGTTGGAAAACGGGTTAAAGGGTGAGTTGGAACTTGCCTCGGTCGGAAAGGGGATCAAAAATGAAGAGGTAGTTAATGTGGAGGTGAGTTATTAAGGTCGTTAGGTTGAAATTGTACGTCGTTAGAAGGAGGGTCGGTTGTTTGGAAGGGAAGTAGATGATGAGGTTGTTTGGAAAGTCGACGGTTTGATTTAAAGGTAAGTAGGGAAAAGGTTAAGCTAGGTGAAGGAAGGGTCATCAGGGAGGTTGTTGGGTTGATTCGACGGTCAGTATGTACATCGGCTTTACCCACATGGAAAGAACCTCTATAAACATATATGTTTTAATATAGGTTTTGAATATATGTGACATATATAAAATTGGCCATTTCCCTATATCTTATGTACATATATGTACATATACGCACATATATATACATATATTTTTCCTACATTTTCCTATATTTTATGCACTTTATCTGTACATATATTTTTCCTACATTTTCCTATATTTTATGCACTTTATATGTACATATATTTTTCCTACATTTTCCTATATTTTATGCACTTTATCTGTACATATATTTTTCCTACATTTTCCTATATTTTATGCACATATATGTACATATATGTATATATATATTTTTTTCCCTACATTTCCCTATATTTTATGCACATATATGTACATATATGTGCAAATATGCACATATATGTACATATATGTATATTTATATATATTTTTTCCTACATTTTCCTATATTTATTGCACATATATGTACATATATGTACATATATGTATATTTATATATATTTTTTCCTACATTTTCCTATATTTTCTGCACATATATGTACATATATATATATTTATATATATTTTTTCCTACATTTTCCTATATTTCATGCACATATATGTACATATTTGTGCATATATGTACATACACGCACATGTATGTTCGTGTATATGCAGCATATATGCAGTATTTATGCGCATATATGCAGCATATATATTGTCATACATGTGCATATATGCAGCATATATATTGTCATATATGTGCATATATGCTGCATATATGCTGCATATAGGTTTCATATATGTGCATATATCCTCATATAGGTTATATAAGATTGATCCGTGGCCGGGTTGGAAAGCAGTCGGATATTTTGAAGAGTGGGTTAAAAGGTCGGGTTTGTTCCCGATTAAAAGTAGGTTGGAACAAACCTCGGTTGAAAAGAATGACGGAAGAAAGGTAAGGAGTTGGGGCGGGGTTTCTCGGGTCGATTCGGTCGGGTAGAAGGTTGGAAGGTGGATCAGAAGGTTGGAAGGAACTTGGGTCAAAGACAAAGACGGGTTGACAGCAAGGCGGAAGGTAGGTCAAGAGGTCAATAGGTAGTTAAGTAGGAAGAACAATGGTTTTGATAGAGGACAGGTCGTGGATTAGAAGGTAGGAAGGTAAAGCAGAGGTAGGTACATAAGTTGTACGGTCGTTACGTCGGTTAGAAGACGGGATACACAGTTAGAAAGCCGGCACCTCCTTGTTATCGGCGATTTCAGCGTTTCGCCCCGGTTCTTCGACAGCGTTGTGTTCCGCTGTTTAATTCCCCCGTCTCACCCGCTCCGTGTGCCGAAGTGACTTTAAGACTCCCGTTAGTGCGCGGCGCCCCTCTTTGCGTGGCAGCTGTTCCCCCACTGGTGTGCGAGTGAACGCAACAAATCACGTAAAGCACATTCAGACTGCTCCGCGTGATGAAGCGCCTTCATAAGCAGAGTCCAATTATCAGTTGCCATCTAAATCTTCACGTGGAATTGTCAACTCCTTTGATCTTCCAACTCCACTCACTGAAATGAGCTGAAACAAACCACACACACACAAAAAAAAATGCTTTCTAATGTCTCTTGGCCCAATTCCACCTACAATAGTCAAGTTTTTTTCCCCCCACCTCCTCTGTCTTGTCTTGATTGATACTTTTAATTTTCCAGAAGCTGTCACCAAGGCCTTGGCTTTGCGATCACGGGGCGGACAGTCAAAGAGCTTTCAAATGAAAGGGTTCATCAATGCAGTGGGGAAATAAGGCTCGTCTGACGGTAGACGATTGGCTCTGCGTTCGGAGCGATTGGAGCAATTGATAAGGATTTGCGAACCGGAGCGTTGGGAGTGGAGGCGCCGTTAAGCGACATTGATGATATTCAGGAAGGGGGAGGGGTTAAAGTACGTAGAGGTGATTCAGCTCGTATGCGTGCGGCGGGACGAGCGCATCCCGTTATTGACCGTGTCGAAATCTGACCATTAGAAGCCCTCGCACTACATGCAGAAGAGACGCCCCAACCCGTTAAATCTTTTGAAAATCCAATTCCCTGAAGATGAGACCCCCCCCCCCCCCCCCCCCGCACCCCCCGCAATGCCTTCGTCCATTTTCCATCGCAATTACCAGGCATCGATCTGATTCCTAGCGATTTATTTTTCGTTGCGAGCCGTCGTGTCGCGAATTGATCAGCGTGGTAGATCAGGCAGATGACAATACGTCACACGTTCGAGGAATTATTGCGATCGTATACTTGCAGATGGAACTATTTATTCAGGTGCCGCGTTCTCGCACCAAGATCAAGAAGTCCCACATGGAAAGAACCTATATGAGGATATATGCACATATATGAAACCTATATGCAAACATATGACAATATAAATGCTACATATAAGCACATAAATGCTGCATATATGCTCAATATATGACAATATATATGCTGCATCTATGCATATATATGCCTCATACCCACATTGAAAGAACTATATAAACATATATGTTTTAATATAGTTTTTGAATATATGTGACATACATAAAATTGACCGTTTTCCTATATTTTATGTACCTATAGGTACATATATGTACCTATAGGTACATATATGAAATTGGCTGTTTTCCTATATATTTTATGTGCATATATGTACATATATGCATATATATGCACATTGGCCGTTTTCCTATATCTTATGCACATATATGTGCATATTTACATATATTTCACACGCACATGTACGCACCTATATGTACATATATGTGCATAAAATATAGGAAAATGGCCAATTTTATACATGTCACATATATTCAAAACCTGTTAAATTATAACAAATATGCTGCATATATGCACATATGACAATATCTATGCTGCATATATGCACATGTATGTACATATATGTGCACATATGTACATATACGCACATATATGTACATACATGTGCATATATGTACATATATGTACATAAAGTATAGGAAAACGGCCAATTTTATATATGTCACATAGATTCAAAACCTATATTAAAACATATATGTTTATATAGGTTCTTTCCATGTGGGGTCGGTCCGTGCCACTCTTGTGGACCTCGGGGAAACTTGCATTTGTTTTAATGCCACTCAGGTGTGCTAGACCCAACAAAACGTCTCGTTCTGACCACCTCAGTGTGTCTGGCTCGTCTCCAATGGGGGGGGGGGGGGGGGCCCTTAACCACCGGTTGGGAAACACTGCGGAATCATTTAATACTTTTAAAATCATGGCGGTGAACCTCTTTGAGTCATTCTTCAATCCTATCGCCAGACGTTCAAGCATTTAAATTGGCAAATTACTTTGATTTATGAGGTTTAACATCGTGGATTATTCAGAAATCAGACTCTCCGATTGGTGTTCCGTCCGTGGCGAGTTTGTTCTAATAAGAGCAAGGACGTAAGTTTCCAAAAAGTAGCGAATGGCTACCACAGCTTTGCCGGCTTTATTTTTCTTCTTGCATGTAATGGGAATTCTAACAGGCGCAATGCTTAATACCGCAATAAAAGCATGGTAATGGCTTGTCTCTTTATATTCTCCGGGGTTTTCGTGTGTTTGTGTTTGGGAGGATGGAAGTGGACCAGAATCTAATGTCATTTAAAAGCGTTCAGTTTCCCCATTTGTTACAGCTGGAAATAAAAGAGACTGAGACTCGGGGGGGGGGGGTCAGTCACAGTGTAGCATGCCCTGAAGCTTGTGTGCTGCACCGGTCAACTCAACATGGCTAGAATGAAGAAGTACGAGTGTTGCGCTCACGATGATGAAACAGCCGTTCCAGGCAGGATTTTTCTTTGCCAGTGGCGGACATAGTTCAAAAGAAGGTCCCCCCCCCCCCCCCCCCCCCCCCACTGTTCTTAATCGGGAGTACAATGAGAGGCCCACATGACCCTAGCCCCCACATGGAAAGAACCTATATAAACATATATGTTTTAATATAGGTTTTGATATAGGTTTTTTAATATATGTGACATATATAAAATTGGCCGTTTTTCCTATATTTTGTGTACATATATGTACATACATGTGCATATATGTATGCGTATGTACATACACGCACATATACGCACCTATATGTACATATATTTTTCCTACATTTTCCTATATTTATGCACATATATGTACACATATGTACATATTTGCGCATATATATGTACATACGCGCACATATATGTACGCGTATATGCAGCATATATGCAGCATTTATGTGCATATATGTATGTATATGTACATACATGCAGATATACGCACCTGTATGTACATATATTTTCCTACATTTTCCTATATTTTATGCACATATATGTACACATATGTACATATTTGCGCATATATGTACATACGCGCACATATATGCACACATATATGCGGCATTTATGTGGCATATATGCGGCATGTATGTGCATACATGCGCAGCATATATATTGTCATATATGTGCAGCATATATATTGTCATATATGTGCAGCATATATATTGTCATATATGTGCAGCATATATATTGTCATATATGTGCAGCATATATATTGTCATATATGTGCATATATGCTGCATATATATTGTCATATATGTGCATATATGCAGCATATATATTGTCATATATGTGCATATATGCTGCATATATATTGTCATATATGTGCATATATGCTGCATATATATTGTCATATATGTGCATATATGCAGCATATATATTGTAATATATATGTGCATATGTGCAGCATATATATTGTCATATATGTGCATATATTCTCATATAGGTTCTTTCCATGTGGGTCCAAATTATTATTTTCATCTTTTCTTTCGGGGGGGGGGGGCATCCCGGGTCCTGGTAAGATGAAGTGGCTGTGTTTTTAGATGGCTTTTCGACAGATGTGAATGGAGGATGGAAATTGCCTGCCGGGGGAAAGCAAAATGAGTTTTTTTTTTCCCCTCCCATTTCCTCCCCCCCCATTCCAGTTCGCGGGATCCGCGTCCGCTCGCTCGCATGAGGGCTTTGTTGTGACGTTCCATACGTCGGTGCGGGGGTAAAACATCACACAGAATTGGACCATTTGGCAGGATGGCAGCACAGGGTGGGGGGGGGGGGGGGTCTCGACGGCTGCGAGAGGCGATCCCCGTTCACAGCGCAAGGTTTTGCGACACGGAGGATTCCGACAAGCTCTTTACAAACCTATTCAGACCGCAGCAGGGGGAAATAACCGTAGTGTCGTATGCGCCCACATGGAAAGAACCTATATGAGGATATATGCACACATTTGAAACCTATATGTAGCATATATGCACATATATGCACATAAATGCTGCATATATGCAAATATATGCAACATATATGTGCATATATGCATATATATGCCATATATAGGCAAACTTTAGGCACATATATGTGAATATACAGGCCATATAGGTCTCCTGTACTGCTTCTCGATTTCCACATATATATATATATATCCCCCATATCTCACTTTGGCAACTGTCATATCAAGGCAATAACTAAGAACTAACTAAAAAACAATTACGCAAGAAGAACTTATGTATGTGCGAACACGTGAAATTGGTATCACATGTAATTGCCCACATGGAAAGAACCTATATAAACATATATGTTTTAATATAGGTTTTGATATAGGTTTTGAATATATGTGACATATATAAAAGTGGACGTATTCCTATGTTGTATGTACATACAGTATATGCGCACATATACGTACCTATATGTGTGCATATATATGCACACCTATATGTGTGCATATATACGTATATGTGCATAAAATATAGGAAAACGGCCAATGACCTGTCATGACCTGCAGCCGCGATTCTACGATCTTCGTGCCATTCTTGTTGTAATGACGTCACATCGCTGCGTCGTTCACGACCCTACATTTTACCACTCTTTGTAGCGGGACTGCGCTCTGGGTGGCCTTGCCTCCTTACGTCCCTCTCTGGGTGGCCTTGCCTCCTTACGTCCCTCCGGGATGAACTGCAGTGGGACGGAGGCTCAAGGAGCCGCAGTGGAGGGATCAAAGAGCTGCAGTGGAGGGATCAAAGAGCTGCAGTGGAGGGATCAAAGAGCTGCAGTGGAGGAATCAAAGAGCTGCAGTGGAGGGACCAAAGAGCTGCAGCGGAGGGATCAAAGAGTTGGGCCGCGGGTTGCCGACCCCTAGTCTAGTCGTATAGAAGGTGTATGGAAGCCTAATTCGCAGCCGTACATTTCAGTGGTCACGCTAATCAAAGTTCATGTCGTTCAGCAGTAATGCGCATAAACAGTAGGGATGTGCTGATCTGTCATCTGGATGGAATATGGGCGCGTTAGATCAGGTGTCTGACAAGTCAACCTATCGTGACGCGACTTACGTTCTGGATCAAAGGACAGAATCTGCTGTGTGGACGTTTTTCAACCGCAAGGTGTGGCGGTAGTAAACGTGTAAATGTATATAGCTTTTTAGGTGCGACCTCATATCAGATTGGTATCGGGGATTGGCTAATACTCAAAGCATCGAGATCGATATTGAAAGTCTGGATCGATACGTCTCTAGATCAGAGAAGGAAAACTACTGTGTGACCCCCAGATGGAAAGAACCTATATGAGGATGTATGCACATATATGAAACCTATTTGCAGCATATCTGCACATATATGACAATATATATGCCGCATATATGCACATATACGACAATATATATGCTGCATATATGCACATATATGACAATATATATGCTGCATATATGCACATAAATGCTGCATATATGCACATAAATGCTGCATATGTGCTGCACATACGCATACATATATGTGCGCGTATGTACATATATGCGCAAATATGTACATATATGCACATAAAATATAGGAAAATGTAGGAAAAACATATCTATGAATATACATATATGTACATATATGTGCATAAAATATAGTAAAATGTAGGAAAAACATATGTACATATATGTGCGTATATGTGCATATATGTACATGCGCATACATATATGTACATATATGTGCGTGTATGTGCATATATGTACATAAATGCTGCATATGTGCTGCACATACGCATACATATATGTGCGCGTCTGTACATATATGCACATAAAATATAGGAAAATGTAGGAAAAAATCTATAAATATACATATATGTACATATATGTGCATAAAATATAGGAAAATGTAGGAAATGTATATATATATATACATATATGTGCATAAAATATAGTAAAATGTAGGAAAAACATATGTACATATATGTGCATATATGTACATGCGCATACATATATGTACATATATGTGCGTATATGTGCATATATGTACATATATGTACATAAAATATAGGAAAACGGCCAATTTTATATATGTCACATATACTCAAAACCTATATCAAAACCTATATTAAAACATATATGTTTATATAGGTTCTTTCCATGTGGGACCTCCTCTTTAGTAGAGTTCCGGTGATTCTGTTGGCCATTCTGGCTTTCTAAGCTCACATTGACCCAGTTTTGAGTTCATTGTCGGACAGTCTTTCATCTTTTTCTGCAAATCTAGTTGAGTAACAGTGTTTTAATGGTTAAAAGCCGTCGATACCTCAGCAGAACCACAGCGTCATCTGTATATTTAAAACGGAACACGAGCAATAATCCAATCCCCAGTTTGGCTAATGACGGCAATAATTCCATGCTGCTAAGACAACCTTTGCATTGCAGCTGTTGGGTGGAGGGGAGGGGGGGGAGGGGGGGGCTGGCGTTTCCACCCCCATACCGGCTTTCAACAGGACCCGTGATTTATGGGGCCACTTTTACAAGAAGGGCCTTGGGGGGGAAGCGGCGCTCCTTGTCCCGCGATTTTGAATCTGTGCACGCCGAGCGGCGGGACGGCGCTCATCCGTTATCGTGCGAAAGCTTTATTTGCATCGTGCCGCTCGGCTTCTCGGCGGCAGCGCCGGCGCCTCGGTCCCTTAACACCTCTGGGGCCGGCGGACGCACCGGCGCGTCCTCGTCACATGAGCGTCTGAAAAGGCAGTAGCGTCACAGCGCAGCGTCGTCTGGTCCAGCGTTTCAATCCGTGTCCAAAGTGCAGATATAAAACTACAAGCTGGTTTTTAAATGACGTTGATCGCCCAAATGAAAGGAGTTCAAAGCAAATAAAAGGAGTTCAAAGGAGTGTGACCTTTTTTAAATAGTTTTACAAAAAACGCCTGAGGCAGTGCTGCTATTTCACTGTAAATATCTGTATAGAACTGTTTGTTCAGTCCCTGTTTTGATACATTTTAGTTAATTGTAGTTTAGATTTACTTTACAAGTAAACAAAATGATTTCTTAACCATGTCTGTGACTTTTATAGTCAATAAATCTGTTTTTACCACCCGAATTGTCATTTATGGTGTTTTTAGATCCACCCCACATGGAAAGAACTATAGAAACATATATGTTTAATATAGGTTTGAATATATGTAACATATATAAAATTGGCAGTTTTCCTATATTTTATGTACATATATGTACATATGTGTACATATATTTGCGTATATGCCGCATATATGTGCACATACATGTGCATATATGCAGCATATATATTGTCATATGTGCTGCATATCAGTTTCATACATGTGCGTATATGTACATATATGCGCATATATGTACATATATGTGCATATGTGCACGTATATATGTACATATATGCGCATGTATGTGCGTCTGTGTGCGTATATAAAATTGCCGTTTTCCTATATTTTATGTACATATAGGTACATATATGTACCGATATGCATATATAGGCACATATATGCAGCATTTATGTACATATATGCAGCATTTATGTGCATATATGCAGCATTTATGTACATATATGCAGCATGTGCACATTTATGTGCTTATATATTGTCATATTTGCTGCATATAGGTTTCATATATGTGCATATATCCTCATGTAGGTTCTTTCCATGTGGGACTGTTTTAATACAGTATGCCAAAGTGATGAAAATACTTCAGAAATGCATTTATGAGGTTGTCCTGAACAAAATGACACCAAACAAGGCAAGGTTTAAGGATTTTATATCTGAGATATAAAGGAAAAATCAATTGTAGTGAAAAACGGCACAAAATGCTTTCAGGCCCCGAAGGGTTAAGTTTATTCTCCCCGCTCGTGGGATCTGTTTGTTTTTTTTTTGTTTTGTTTTTTTGACGGTCTGAAAGAGGTGTCTCCCAACACGCCCGCGCAATCTCGAGAAAAAAAAAAAAAAAAAAAAAAGTCTATTTAAGCTCCAGCGGTTCCGATCTGAAGTGTTTTCAACCGCCACAGATCGGTACAATTTCAGCAGCATTGTTTAGAAGAGTGACTTTGATTGTTCATTCAAAGGCTTTTGTTTGGTTTTCTCGCCGCCGGCTGATTTGAGCGTTATTATTTATTCTTGGCTCCTCCAAAGTGATTCGATTTTCAGCAGCATTAATGATTATTTTGGCCGTAGCCGAGGCGTGTAGTAGCCGACGCCGATGATCTCTGGATGTTACGTGACCCGGCAAGAACAACAACAACAACAACAACAAAAAGCTGGTGTTGTCGTTCTTGATTACCGTATTTTCCGCACTATAAGGCGCTTGCTAACCCACTGTTTGCTAGCGCTAGCTAACCCACTGTTTGCGAGCGCTTGCTAGCCCACTTTTTGCGAGCGCTTGCTAACCCACTGCTTGCTAGCGCTTGCTAATCCACTGTTTGCGAGCGCTTGCTAATCCACTGTTTGCGAGCGCTTGCTAATCCACTGTTTGCGAGCGCTTGCTAACCCACTGTTTGCTAGCGCTTGCTAACCCACTGTTTGCGAGCGCTTGCTAGCCCACTGTTTGCGAGCGCTTGCTAACCCACTGTTTGCTAGCGCTAGCTAACCCACTGTTTGCGAGCGCTTGCTAACCCACTGTTTGCGAGCGCTTGCTAACCCACTGTTTGCTAGCGCTTGCTAATCCACTGTTTGCTAGCGCTTGCTAGCCCACTGTTTGCTAGCGCTTGCTAACCCACTGTTTGCGAGCGCTTGCTAGCCCACTGTTTGCGAGCGCTTGCTAGCCCACTTTTTGCGAGCGCTTGCTAGCCCACTTTTTGCCAGCGCTTGCTAGCCCACTGTTTGCCAGCGCTTGCTAGCCCACTGTTTGCGAGCGCTTGCTAGCCCACTGTTTGCGAGCGCTGGCTAACCCACTGTTTGCGAGCGCTTGCTAGCCCACTTTTTGCGAGCGCTTGCTAACCCACTGCTTGCTAGCGCTTGCTAATCCACTGTTTGCGAGCGCTTGCTAATCCACTGTTTGCGAGCGCTTGCTAACCCACTGTTTGCTAGCGCTTGCTAACCCACTTTTTGCCAGCGCTTGCTAGCCCACTGTTTGCCAGCGCTTGCTAGCCCACTGTTTGCGAGCGCTTGCTAGCCCACTGTTTGCGAGCGCTGGCTAATCCACTGTTTGCTAGCGCTTGCTAGCCCACTGTTTGCTAGCGCTTGCTAACCCACTGTTTGCGAGCGCTGGCTAACCCACTGTTTGCGAGCGCTTGCTAGCCCACTTTTTGCGAGCGCTTGCTAACCCACTGCTTGCTAGCGCTTGCTAATCCACTGTTTGCGAGCGCTTGCTAATCCACTGTTTGCGAGCGCTTGCTAACCCACTGTTTGCTAGCGCTTGCTAACCCACTGTTTGCGAGCGCTTGCTAACCCACTGTTTGCTAGCGCTAGCTAACCCACTGTTTGCGAGCGCTTGCTAACCCACTGTTTGCGAGTGTTTGCTAACCCACTGTTTGCTAGTGCTTGCTAACCCACTGTTTGCGAGCGCTTGCTAACCCACTGTTTGCGAGCACTAGCTTACCCACTGTTTGCGAGCACTTGCTAACCCACTGTTTGCTAGAGCTTGCTAGCGCTTGCTAACCCACTGTTTGCTAGCGCTTGCTCGCGCTTGCTAGCGCTTGCTAATCCACTGTTTGCTAGCACTTGCTCGCGCTTGCTAGCCCTTGCTAGTGCTTGCTCGCGCTTGCTAGCGCTTGCGAGCGCTTGCTAACCCACTGTTTGCGAGCACTAGCTTACCCACTGTTTGCGAGCACTTGCTAACCCACTGTTTGCTAGAGCTTGCTAGCGCTTGCTAACCCACTGTTTGCTAGCGCTTGCTCGCGCTTGCTAGCGCTTGCTAGCGCTTGCTAGTGCTTGCTCGCGCTTGCTCGCGCTTGCTCGCGCTTGCTCGCGCTTGCTCGCGCTTGCTAGCGCTTGCTAGCGCTTGCCTGTTGCCTTCATTGGAATAGTGATTGCACTGACTCTACTTGCTGCTCTCTGTTCAACAACCCACTGTTCCAGTTTGTCCTCCAACTGCAGCATCTCGCTTTGTTCCCTCGGAAACTCTGTTCCGTCTTCTTCACTTGGAAATGGAAATGAAACGGCACGCCTCGCGCAGTCCTATCTCCCAGCATGCACCGCGGCGCTTCTTCTTCTACGGGGGAAAATGAAGTCGGCGGCTGCTTACCGTAGTAGCGAAACCTGTCGTGGCTCAATATTGGTCCATACATATAAGGCGCACCGGGTTATAAGGCGCACTGTCAGCTTTTGAGAAAATTGGTGGTTTTTAGGTGCGCTTATAGTGCGGGAAATACGGTACTATTAATATTTCCCTTTAATCTGTCGTCACGCTGCTTTTAAAGAACTGAGAGAAGAAAAAAAACCTAAATGTATCCAGTGGAATCGTTCCCCCCTGCTGTTATGCTGTAAAATATGCAGTGTTTTTCCTTTTCCTTCTCCTCCACTTCCTTAAAGTCAGAGCTCCTTGAAGAACTCCAACTTTGACGCTCTCCAAATGAATAGCATTAGCATACTGTAGCGTTAGCCGGCGACTCGTCGCTTCAGCGGCAGATCAGTCTCGGCGTCGCAGATTTAAATTTAGCTAGCGGAGTAGGAACGTGTGTCGGGGGGGGTTGTGTGCCAGGGAGAGATAAAAGAGCGAGACGCTTTAGCCTGTGAATATCTAATCGCTGCCGTTGGAAGCCTCCACCTAAGCCGGGAGAAAACTCCCCCCCCCCCCCCCCTCAACCCCACCCGCATTTTTTCCTTTCCCTATGAAATGCACCTGCTTCCTGCTGCTGCTATAGTTAGATGCAGCTAATGTCGCGCTTCAGGAAAATGAAAAAAAAACCCTTCCCCGCAGCGCGCCGCTTTGCAAGTGTTGCTCAAAAGCTACTGTAGGCGGCTAGCGGAGGTGAATTCAAGGTTTGAACTCTTGACGTGAACACAGAGCCCCCCCCCCCCCCCCCCAACTACGTACTATGCCACATACAGGCATGCAATACACATTTACATTCATACACAAACCAAAATGATGCTTTAAAGCTGTGAAATACATACAAATATGAAGTTCAAAGCTCAGTATATCCCCCCCCCCCTCCCCCCCTTTCTAGATTTGGAATAAAAACCGCCACTCATCGTCAACGTCATTCGGAATTCAAGCTACGACGATCTCAATGTACAGCACAACTTTCAACTAGATGATCTGCATTTCCCGCGGCAAATGCATGAAAGTGTGAATGCTGCTGGCAAACTGTAATGCCCAATTTTCAAAAAATTGCACGATTTTCAAAAAATTGCTCGGTTTTTAAAAAGTTACACGATTTTCAAAAAAATTGCACAATTTAAAAAAAATTGCACGATTTTCAAAAAGTTACACGATTTTCAAAAAATTGGCACGATTTTCAAAATTTTTTATGATTTTCAAAAAGTTTCACAAGTTTCAAAAAGTTTAAATAGTTGAAAAAGTAAAAAAAAAAGTGTCAAACAGTTGAAAAAGTGTCAGTTGAAAATGCTACAACAAGTTGAAAAAGTGTCAAAAAGTTGCACAAGTTTCAAAAAGTTGAAATAGTTGCGACAGTTGAAAAAGTTGAACAGTTTAAAAGTTGAATGGTTGAAATCGGTGAAGATTTGAAGAAGCTATAGCGAGGTTAAAAATGTCTCCATCCGTTAACGTTGGAAAAAAAGTTGCACAAAAGTTGAAATATTTCAAAAAGTTGACGAGATTTCAAAAAGCTAGAACTTAGCCGGAAAGTGCCGAAAAAGCTTCACGATTTGATATTTGAACGGTGACGAACGGGTGAAGACTGCCAGAGTTTTAGCGATTCCAAAAACGTCCAGAATAAACCGAAACAGAATCTCAAGAGTGTGAACGCCTTGCCTTGCCTTGCCTTGCCTTGCCTTGCATTCACACTGACAAATCATCGTTGTGAGTTTTGATGTCACAGGAAGATGAATGAGTGAATGAATTAATGCACAGGGAAGTCTTCAACAGACGCCTGTAGAGTTTAGAGATGAAAACACCGATTCCCTCGTGATTTGTCTTCCTCTCTTAGCCGGCCGGCGTTCCCCCGGTCCGGAACTTCCAAAGAGAGCGAGCCCCCGTTCGTTTAATGTCGTCTTTATTTCCCCGACAACCCGGCGGGATGAAGAATCTTGTTCGCCGGCAGCTCAGGGAACGAGGCGAAGAATTGGACTTGACTGCAAAAGACCAGCAAGTGTTTCTTTTTTTGTTGTTGGTTTTTTTTCCCTCCCTTCTTCCATCTGTCTTGTGGCTAACAGCTCCCAAGACTAACACTAAAGAATACAAATGACATATAATACAACGTAGCTGCCATATCTCCTCTACAGAGAGTCTTTGATGGGCTTTGTACACGGCTTACTGACTTGCCCAGCAGTCGCTCATTTGGTCTTTTGTTGAGTTCAGCAGCTCTCGTCCTTGGAATTGAACGACGACAACCGTCGTTGTGAAAGTGCGAGCAATGGCCGACGTGTTTGCGCAGCCCCCAGTTTCCGAAAAAGTTGCATGCTAGTTCTTACGGTGGCCCTGAAGTGCAAACCACAACAACAAATGACTAAACACAACACGAATGAAAAAACACAACAAATGAAAAAACACAACATCAAATGAAAAAACACAACATCAAATTCAAAAACGCAACACAAATGAAAAAACACAACAACAAATGAAAAAACACAACAACAACTTGAAAGACACAACAACAAATTGAATAACACAACACAAATGAAAAAACACAACATCAAATTGAAAAACACAACAAATTCAAAAAACACAACAACAAATAAAAAACACAACAACAAATGGAAAAACACAACAACAACTTGAAAGACACAACAATAAATTGAATAACACAACACAAATGAAAAAACACAACAACAAATGAAAAAACACAACAGAATTAAAAGACACAACAACAAATGAAAAAACACAACAACAAATTGAAAAAACACAACATCAAATTGAATAACACAACACAAATGAAAAAACACAACACAAATGAAAAAACACAACATCAAATTGAAAAACACAACAACAACTGAAAAAACACAACAACAAATGAAAAAACACAACACAAATGAAAAAACAACATCAAATTGAAAAACACAACACAAATGAAAAAACACAACACAAATTCAAAAACACAACAACAAATGAAAAAACACAACAACAAATGCAAAAACACAACAACAAATTCAAAAACACAACAACAAATTCAAAAACACAACACAAATGAAAAAACACAACATCAAATTCAAAAACACAACATCAAATTCAAAAACACAACACAAATGAAAAAACACAACAAAAAATGAAAAAACCTTTTCTGTTTAAGTTACCGTCTTTGAGTTTTTTCATTTGTGTTGTGTTTTTTCAATTCGTTGTTGTGTTTTTTCATTTGTGTTGTGTTTTTCAATTTGCTGTTGTGTTTAGTGATTTGTCGTTGTGGTTTGCACTTCAGGGCCACCGTAGTTCTGCTTATTCACAACAGAAATTTGACAATATAGTCCACAAGAGGCTCCAATCCGGCCGAACCACCAAGCAAATTGAAAAAACTTCAAAGAAAACTGATCTTTTAACAAATTTCCAAAGCGTCTTGGACTAAAACAAAACACTGACAACTCAAACTGAGATATTGGTGACGTGGCCATGAAAGCAAACTCCCTCGTTGTTTTTAAGCTAGCTTCAAAACCCAACGCTGTCAGGGTGTAAAAACACCCACAATGCAACAGAAGCTTTTTTTGAGGTTTCACTGTATCTTTGCACCGGAAGGTTTATTTTTGGTAGTAAAACATCACGATGTAGCAGATGTTTCAAGTAAGATTCGAAATTTAAGGGAATTCTAATGGGGGTTAAAAAAAATCCAGCCGCTTTTTAAAACTGCGAAATGGTACCCGTTGACGATAAAGTGGACTATATTGTCAAATTTCTGTTGTGAATAAACAGAACTACGGTGGCCCTGAAGTGCAAACCACAACAACAAATCACTAAACACAACAGCAAATTGAAAAACACAACACAAATGAAAAAACACAACACAAATGAAAAAACACAACGACGAATTGAAAAACACAACACAAATGAAAAAACACAACACAAATGAAAAAACATAACAACGAATTGAAAAAACACAACACAAATGAAAAAACACAACACAAATGAAAAAACATAACAACGAATTGAAAAAACACAACACAAATGGAAAAACACAACACAAATGAAAAAACACAACACAAATGAAAAAACACAACAACGAATTGAAAAACACAACACAAATGAAAAAACACAACACAAATGAAAAAACACAACAACGAATTGAAAAAAACACAACATCAAATTGAAAAACACAACACAAATGAAAAAACACAACATCAAATTCAAAAACACAACATCAAATTCAAAAACACAACAACAAATGAAAAAACACAACACAAATGAAAAAACACAACATCAAATTTAAAAACACAACAACAAATGAAAAAACACAACATCAAATTGAAAAACACAACAACAAATGAAAAAACACAACATCAAATTGAAAAACACAACAACAAATTCATGTTTTTTCATTTGTGTTGTTTTTTTCAATTCGTTGTTGTGTTTTTTCATTTGTGTTGTGTTTTTTCATTTGTTGTTTTTTCATTTGTGTTGTGTTTTTGAATTTGTTGTGTTTTTCAATTCGTTGGTGTGTTTTTTCATTTGTGTTGTGTTTTTCAATTTGATGTTGTGTTTTGGAATTTGTTGTGTTTTTTCATTTGTTGTTGTGGGTTAGAACTTTTAGAATTTAGAAGTTTAAAACTGCGAAATGGTACCCGTTGACGCTCTGCAACGAGAGAGGGGGAAAAAAACCTGAAACGATATCGGAGAAACAAGATCTACGACAGCGTGTTCTAAATTAGTGAGAACACGCTGTTCCTCTGCACTATTTTCTAGAAATTTCACTATTGTCTAACGCCTGAAGAGTTCCCGCAGTGTTTAGAGAAACAACAAGCGGTGAATATTGCCAATGCTGTTTGTTGAGGTTGCTGGTTCATATTCCCACGATTTATCTGCAATCGTGTAGAGCCATCTTGAAAAATAAGTATGGCTACATATATACTGTAATGGCGCGATTAACCGCTAAGAGCTTTACAGCGAATGTGTCACAAGGCAGCCTTTTCTCAAAACTGCCACATCCATACCAAATTGGCAGCTTAGGAACACGGGCGATTGCGTAACACGGCCACACACAGAATCCTAACCCTCCTCATTCGTCTTGATGCGTTTCTCTCTCTCTCTGTCTCTCTCTCGCTCTCTCTCTCTCCCAGGGTAGGAAGTAAACAGTCATGAAAAAAAAAAAAAAAAAAAGAAAGGAGGGCACGGTGTTAAACACGTTTCCCAATGTCGATTGGGCACGTTGATCCACTTCTGCCGCGCACATGTCAAGAACACAGAGGCTCACGCTGGCAGGGTTATTCCGTAATCTAAAATGGAATAATTCAGCAAGGAGAGCACAGACTTGCGTGGGAGTAGGGTGTGCGTCAGCCAAGGCTGCAAGGGCTCGAGGAGTTGTTCCTCACAAATAGAAACGCCAATAACTCGCCCGGGCAGAGTTGCTTTTCCCAACTGGAGGTGGGGGAGAAAATGAAAAGGGGGGTTGCGTTTTGGAGGGGTACTCTTGGCTTGACGACAGTCCTGCTCGTATCTGAGAGCTGCGTCGTAGTCATCGTGCGACGTGTCCGTTTTGCGTCGGTCGTTCAGAGATATAAACAGTCGTCCGGGAATGTCCGATATGGAGGTGCCTTGAGAAAAACCGAGAGAGATTGAGAGATCCGTACAAAATCCTCATCGCGATATCCGTCCCGGTTGCAGATCGGCGAAATTTTTTTTGCCGTGAGTGGGAGATGCAGCTCCTCCGGGGCAAACTCCAACCCCGCAAGAGTGTTGGGTTGCGTTTTGGAGGGGTACCTTTGGCTTGACGACAGTCCTGCTCGTATCTGAGAGCTGCTTCGTAGTTATCGTGCCCCGTGTCCGTTTGCGTCGGTCATTCAGAGATATAAACAGTCGTCCGGGAATGTCCGATATGGAGGTGCCTTGAGAAAAACCGAGAGAGATTGAGAGATCCGTACAAAATCCTCATCGCGATATCCGTCCCGGTCGCAGATCGGCGAAATTCTCTTGCCGTGAGTGGGAGATGCAGCTCCTCCGGGTCAAACTCCAACCCCGCAAAGAGTGTTGGGTTGCGTTTTGGAGGGGTACCCTTGGCTTGATGACAGTCACCCGAACCGAAGTCCTGCTCGTATCTGAGAGCTGTGTCGTAGTTATCATGCGCCGTGTCCGTTTGCGTCGGTCATTCAGAGATATAAACAGTCATCCAGGAATGTCCGATATGGAGGTGCCTTGAGAAAAACCGAGAGAGATTGAGAGATCCCTACAAAATCCTCATCTCGATATCCGTCCGGGTCGCAGATCGGCAAAAATTATTTTGCCGTGAGTGGGAGATGCAGCTCCTCCGGGGCAAACTCCAACCCCGCAAGAGTGTTGGGTTGCGTTTTGGAGGGGTACCCTTGGCTTGACGACAGTCACCCGAACCAAAGTCCTGCTCGTATCTGAGAGCTGCGTCGTAGTCATCGTGCCCCGTGTCCGTTTTGCGTCGGTCGTTCAGAGATATAAACAGTCGTCTGGGAATGTCCGATATGGAGGTGCCTTGAGAAAAACCGAAAGAGATTGAGAGATCCGTACAAAATCCTCATCTCGATATCCATCCCAGTCGCAGATCGGCGAAATTCTCTTGCCGTGAGTGGGAGATGCAGCTCCTCCGGGGCAAACTCCAACCCCGCAAAGAGTGTTGAGAGAGCGCACGCATTTCTACTTGCCCGAACCCTCTTTGAAAGTAATTGAATTTTGGAGGAAGCCTCAGAGGAGGACGCACTTTAAGGTGGGGGGGGGGGGGAGGGGGGGGGTTGGAAAGGGATGGAGGTGCTTGAAGGGAAGAAAACAATCAGCGATTGAGAGGCAGGTGACGGCGCCTCCCGGATGAAGGAGACGCTTGAGAGCGGAGGCTATCTCCGCGCAGTTTTTCTCGACCATCAAGTATCCATTCATTCCCAGCGAGAGGAGAACTCCTCGCGCTTTTTTTCCCCCTTCCATTGTGTCCTCGATCATATCGCTGACAGTTTCGACAGACGCAAGGAATCTCTCACCGCTCGCCAGCTAATAACCACGTGTCGACGAGCGGCATGATACCGACAATAAAACACCAACATTCTCCGTCACTACTCCAAACTAGTTGAGCCATCGACTGCGATGAGTCCTCCAGTCGCCGTCGTCATCGGAAACGAAGAGTTCATCTAACGTTGGTTATTGGATGTCGGTTCTCGGGGGTGTTGAGGAAATCAAGCCCGGAATGGAACATGATGGAATCACAACACTGTATTCAAACAGTCCTGGGGGCAACACCCTTCATACTTATTTCCTTTCAAGTAATCTGTGAACTCATTTGTGAAATTATAGACTGTTGGAAGCACTTGACACATTTTGTTTTAGCGTCAAGTCCGAAACCAAAAAAAGTTGGGACCATACACGAGCTTTGGTTTTCTACTTCTTCGTTGCCGTCTGACAAATTTCCACCTGAAGCATACGAAGCAGGCCTTTTTAAAAAATATATATTTCTCACAATTGGTGATATTTGTTAAGTACTCATTGATGAAAGTCTGAAATTCATCCATGTCCTTTAAAATAGTGTTTTTCGTAAAGGGTAGAAGTGGGTTTTCAGTCGTGGTCAAGAGCACTTAATGCTAAGAGGAGCTGGAACCAACGAGTCCAGAGTAATGGGGGCGGGTTCAGATCGTGTTCAAACTCAGATTTATGTGCATGTTGCAGAGCAATTAAAGTGAATATATTGTTAAATTGGTGGATCAAAGCAACATCGCTGGTCCGCTGGTTCCAATTAAAACTTTAAATACCCTCGGATCAACACTGCGTGCCTTCAAGTTTTCAGAGTTCTTCAGCTAACATGCTGGTTTTTTTTCTGATTTGTCATTCCCTCCACGGCACAGGAGATGATTAAAAAAAAAAAAAAATACTATTACATGGCTTTTTCAAAAATATGTTTTTCATCGTTTGCCACTTGTCACGGCTGGGAGCCGGTGCGCGGACCTCCAGAACCCAAAAGCAGACCTCAAGGCAGAATAGGTGCAATTGTCACAGTCTTTATTGCGCAAGACAGGAAAAGGGGAGCTGGAAGGTGCGTTGCACCAAAACCGGGAGTGCCGCGCCGGCAGGACCACCGCAGCAGGGCGGTGCGCGGCACCCCGTGGAGGAGTGTGGATGGCGCAACGGGGAAAAGTGGAAAAAGTTGAAAAGTTAAAAACGTTTCAAAAAGTTGAACAAGTTTCAAAAAGTTGAAACAGTTAAAAAAGTTGAAAAAGTGTCAAACAGTTGAAAAAGTTGAAATTGGTGTCAGTTGAAAATATTACAACAAGTTGAAAAAGTGTCAAAAAGTTGCACAAGTTTCAAAAAGTTGAGCAGTTTAAAAGTTGAACAAACAGTTCTGTACAGATATTTACAGTGAAATAGAAGCACTGCCTCGGGCGTTTTTGTAAAACTATTTACAAAAGGGTCACACATATTTTTCCTCATATCTTTTATTTGGGCGATCAACGTCATTTAAAAACCAGCTTGTAGTTTTATATCTGCACTTTGGACACGGATTGAAACACTGGACCAGACGACGCTGCGCCGTGACGCTACTGCCTTTTCAGACGGTCATGTGACGAGGACGCGCCGGTGCGTCCGCCGGCCCCAGAGGGTTAACTCTTACATCGTGGAATGAACCGTGGGGTTTCTCGAGTTTTCCATTTGGACAATCCTCTCCCTTGAGACCAGTGTCCTTGAGAACGTTTCTCTCTCTCTCTCTCTCTCTCTCTCTCTCAGCTCACACCAGAGCACCGTGTCATAATTCCATATGTGTTTCTTCAATATACTTAATCCCTTAATCCACTTCCATTCTATTCACGCCTGCTTTTCGAGATCAGTGTAGCTCACTCTCGGGTGACTTCTCTTGTCTGCCGCAGTCACAATGCACACGAATGAATCACGTCGCAGGAGCGCAGTCTTTACGTTTTCGGGGATAACGAGGTGATTCTCGGACGTCCGCTGCTCTGGGACGTCAACTCCGGCTGCAGGACGTCACGGAAACGGGCCAATCGGCCATTTCCACAGGTTTCCGTGCTAATGTTGCGCGCTCCAAATACAGAAAACTAATTAACAAGATAAGATTTGATGGTTGTTTTTTCGGGGGGGGGGGGGGGGGGGAGGGGGGGGGGGGTGGTGAGGGCTGGATTGCAGGAATGCGGGTCTGCTGACAATCGTCCTTTGATGAGGCGAATATGCGCCGGTGTCGCCATCTTTGACCGGTTTGCTTTGATCTTTTTTAAGATCTTTTGATCTTTTTTTAAGATTTCGCAACGAAACATTACAGAGAAACGTCCATGTCGCCCACAGTGAGAGATGCACGCCCCCCCACCACCAAAAAAAAACCCACTAATGAATAAATGTGTACGGAGTATTTGTTGCTGGTGGCAAAATAATTAACTGTAAGTCAGTGGTGCATTGATATTCCATAAATCAGCAATAATATTGAGCATTGTGATGTGATTTACGATCATTTGACTCAATTATATGACTCTCCGAAAATATCTGTTTTGGAATTATGTGTATTTATGTATGTATCTTATATCGATAACCATAAAAACAAGATTAGCAATTAGCATAGTGCACATTATATCTAATGAAAGTCTTGTGTTTTTCTTTCAAATGTTGACGTGGTCAGAGGAGCCCAGGCCAATTTCTGGTTCGGATTCAAATCGTCCCATTTCTGGGAGAGTTTATTTTAAAGCTACTTGAATCATTTATGAGCTCGTTCTCTTAAACCCATCCTGCTCAGCGCTAGCCTTGAGTACGCGTACGAGTCGACTGATTTGTGGGTTGCTGTTGGCCTGCTTCGCTAACTCATCAAGCAAATGTTGGGACTGTTGAAGGAAACCAAAATAGTTGGAGAAGATAGTTGATCGAACCCAAAGGATCAGGGACCCAGAGCGCAGAACAGGTTGACAGACTCAAACATGGACGGCTCGCTGTTACGCAACTGGGTTTCCAGATGTGAGTCGCTTCCAGATGTTTCCTGCCCAAACATAAAACCCACACACCTCAATGAACAACCATCTCAAATCTCAGCCTGTGTAGAAATCATGCTAAAACTGTGACACTATTGCATTATTATTGTGTAAATCAAAGCAGAAGGAAATCTTTGATCTTGGCATCTCCGTGGCTACAGATGCTGATCTTGGATCTGCCATGACCTCTTATTCCTTCTAGCACCCCACATGGAAAGAACCTATATAAACATATATGTTTTAATATAGGTTTTGATATAGGTTTTGAATATATGTGACATATATAAAATTGGCTGTTTTCCTATATTTTATGTACATATATGTACATATATGTGTGATTATATGTACCTATATGTGCATATAGGTACATATATGTATATATGTGACAGATATAAAATTGGCCATTTTCCTATATTTTATGTACATATAGGTACATATATGTATGTATATATGTAAATATTTTATGTTTTCCTACATAAACATATATATAAATGACATATATATGCATAGATGCAGCATATGTGTGCATATATGCAACATATATATTGTCATATGTGTGCATATATGCAGCATTTGTGTGCATATATGCAGCATACATATTGTCATATATGTGCATATATGCTGCATATAGGTTTCATATATGTGCATATATCCTCATGTAGGCTCTTTCCATGTGGGACACACACCTTGCCAGAAAAGTGATCCGCACGCAGGTTTATACCTGCTCCAGGTTCACTTTCCCCAAACAATTCCGTTGAACGGAGTGACGCCCTGATTGGAGCGGGCACTCGATTACGCCACGTCGAGTCGGAAGAGCGGCGCCGTTGGCGTAGCGGATCGTCAGCGGGAGCAGCCCGGCGGAGCTCGCCGCTGATAGAGATGCATCCTGACACTTGCATCATCGCCAGCCTCGCCCTGATTATACAGCTCGTCCCCGAAGATAGATGATTAGAAATGAAGGTGCGGCCTTGACAAACAAAAATCCAAATTTGCACACATTTGGCCTGTCTCTCTTTGATCCCTTTGACCTTCAGGCTTGTGGAAGCTGTGTAATTATTGACTCAGGACTTGTGAATTCTTTACGTTCCAAGCGCCGATGAAGCGTCGGAAAAATCATTGTCTTTGTTGCCTTTGCCCACATGGAAAGAACCTATATGAGGATATACGCACATATATGGAACCTATATGCAGCATATATGCACATATATGACAATATATGCTGCATATATGCACATATATGTGCATACATGTACATATATGTCCTATATTTTATGCACATATATGTACCTACATGCACATACAGGTACATATATACGCATATATGTACCTGTATGTGCGTATATGTACATGTATGTGCGTATATGTACATATATGTACCTATATGCGCATATAGGTACATATATGTGCATATATGTCCTATATTTTATGCACATATATGTGCATACATGTACATATATGTCCTATATTTTATGCACATATATGTACCTACATGCACATACAGGTACATATATACGCATATATGTACCTATATGCGCATATAGGTACATATATGTGCATATATGTCCTATATTTTATGCACATATATGTGCATACATGTACATATATGTCCTATATTTTATGCACATATATGTACCTACATGCACATATAGGTACATATATACGCATATATGTACCTGTATGCGCGTATAGGTACATATATGTACCTATATGCGCATATAGGTACATATATGTGCATATATGTACATATGTGTCCCATATTTTATGTACATATAGGTACATATATGTACATATATGTGCATAAAATATAGGAAAACGGCCAATTTTATATGTCACATGTATTCAAAACCTATATTAAAACATATATGTTTATATAGGTTCTTTCCATGTGGGTGAAGTTTTTTGGAATTGGTGCTCGCAGGATTGCGCCAGTGTTGAACAATTCTAACTGTGTTTTTTTGTTTGTTTGTTTTTCCTTGCAGGACTGGTTAGGAAAAAAATGAAAGCTCCCATCCCTCTTCTGATTCTGCTTCATGCTGTTGTGGTCCATTGCCTGAAAGTCGTGTCGAAGAGAGGCTCAGGTAAGTCGTTTTTTTTTCTTTTTCCCTATCGCAACGGGGTAAAAAAAAAAGGTACTCTAACAAATACTTTCTCCTTTGCTACAGCGGCCACTTTAATTGGCGCAGGCATTTCATTCCCCCTCGCACCTGCCAGGGTTTCAGGGCTTGTTTTCAGCGCCGGTAAAACAAACTCCCGTTTCAATCGGTTGGCTTCATGGGATTGCACCCGGTTTGCTGCTGGTTGGGGGGGAGGGGGGAAGCAGCGGTGATGAAAAGCGGAGCTGCCGTTTTCAAACCGCCATCATTTTGAAGCTGGTTCGGCGATTCGCGACGGAAAAGCCGTCCCGTGCTGATCTTCATTTGTTGTTGTTGTTGAGGACAACGGGCTGTTTACACTTGTTGGGATTGCAACTCTAATTGCAGATTTATTTGTTTTTTTCAAACCAAAACTGCATATTTGTGCCGTTATCTCCACATAATAACCTCCGAACCATCTGTTAATGTGCAGAGTTGGATTCATCTGGATTGGCGGGTTTTTTATCCCCCGCCGTGGCCGATAGGCCCCGAAGGGGGAACTTGAAACAGTCTCCGTACGTACGACCGGACGTCCGTCCGTTCGAACGTTTCTACCTATATCTCGGCAACCCCTGGGCCCACAGTGACCAAACTCCACATGTGGATACATCTCAGAGGGGGAAGGGATACTCTGGTGACCTTGACCTAATTTGCATATTAAGTAGGTCACAGGGTCACGAAGTGCTTAAAAACACATTTTGGGCTCTGGAGGCCTAGGTTTTTGAGCTAGGGCTCTGAAATGTTATACACACATGATACACACTCCAGGGATAACCTCCAGTACACCAAGTGACCTTGACCTTGACCTTGAAGATCGGTAGGGTCTGAAGTTTGCTCGTCATGGTTGCACAATACATGTATTTTCATAGAAACATTTCTCCTCATTTCTCAGCAGTTCCTGGGCCCACAGTCACCAAACTTCACACATGGACACTCCACCTGGGGAGAAGGGGCACCATGGTGACCATGACCTCATTTGCATATCAGGTCACAGGGTCACTTAGTGCATAAAAAACACCTTTTGGGCTCTGGAGACGTATTTTGACATAGCTTATGAAGAAGACCTTTCAGATTCTACATAATTATCTACTAGGACCCATGGAACACCCTCTAGTGTACCAAGTGTGCTGCCTTAGAGCTGGCTTTGTGAGAAAATATAAAGCCCTCCGGCGGGGGATTAGCCCAGCAACGGCCTTCTTGTTTTTCTTACCTTTGCAGTGTTGCTATGAAATCCTATGTTATATCCTAAATATATATATATATCCTAAATCCTAATTTCACGCAGTTAATTCTTGGGTCAAACGTCCCAATGCAGACACTTGGTTGGGTTTTACTGGAGCGGCGGAGACGGATGTGAATGACCTCTGTGGTTCTAGTCATCAGGGTGTTAGCGATGAACGAATGGGACGGGGGGGGGGATGCTAATTTACCTTTGGCTAAGCCCCGCCCCCCTCCAAATGTAAAATGAACCCACATTGTTCAACCGCCTGGAATTCTGAGTTTCAAACAGAGAAGTATTAGATTGAGATTTTTTTTTGGTTTTGTAAAAGGGGGCGGGGCTTAACTCACCGTAACTTCCTCCATCCGTGAAGCCCTTGGGAATATGTGCAAGCCGCGAGGATCGGGGGATCATAAAGGAACGAGTTTGCCAGTGTTTTTTCCTTCTTGGTTTTTTGTCCTTCTTGTTTTTTTGTCCTTTCGCTATCCAGCGGTTGCTATGCGTATATAACACACAGGTGCATGAAACAAGGCCCAAGGCTCATCAAAGGGTTCCCAGCAGAAGTCCCCCCCTCCCCCGCCGGGCACACTCTCTATGGAAGCTTCACGAGCCATTTGCCCCGGGGGCGAGGATTTGAAACGTGTCCGCTGATAAATGAACGCCCGGCTCGAGCCAGACTCACATCCGCTTGTTTCCCTTCTCTTTTTAAAATTGCAACGGCTTCATTAGAAGCCCTGCTGGTTGCAAGTTGTAAAAAAAAAACGAAACAAAGGGATTCCGAACAATGAAAGCTACTTTTTTATATATATATATATATATATATATATATATATATATATATATATATATATATAAGAGTGGTTGGATCCACCTGTGATTTATTTTCAGCTTTTGCTGTTTATTTATGAGAGAAATCTTACAGTTTGACCATATTGGAAAGTTGTTGCACTTTAATTTTTTTTTTACCTTAACCCTTCGGGGCCTGAAGCATTTTGTGCCGTTTTTCACTACAATTGATTTTTCCTTTATATCTCAGATATAAAATCCTTAAACTTTGTCTTTTTGGTGTCATTTTGTTCAGGACAACCTCATAAATGCATTTCTGAAGTATTTTCATCACTTTGGCATACTGTATTAAAACAGTGGATCTAAAAACACCATAAAATTACAAATTCGGGTGGTAAAAACAGATTTATTGACTATAAAAGTCACAGACATGGTTAACGAATCATTTTGTTTACTTGTAAAGTAAATCTAAACTATAATGAACTCAAATGTATCAAAACAGGACTGAACAAACAGTTCTATACAGATATTTACAGTGAAATAGAAGCACTGCCTCGGGCGTTTTTGTAAAACTATTTACAAAAGGTCACACATATTTTTCCTCATATCTCCGATGAACTAGATGATCTGCATTTCCCGCGGCAAATGCATGATGGTATGAATGCTGGTGGCAAATCTGTAATGCACAATTTTCCAAAATTTTTTTCAATTTTCAAAAAGTTGAAAAAGTAAAAAAAGTGTCAAACAGTTGAAAAAGTAGAAAAAAGCTGGAAAAGCTAAAAGTGGGAAAAGTTGAAAAGTTAAAAACATTTCAAAAAGTTGAATAAGTTTCAAAAAGTTGAAACAGTTGAAAAAGTGTCAAACAGTTGAAAAAGTGTCAAAAAGTTGAAAAAGTGTCAGTTGAAAATGTTGCAACAAGTTGAAAAAGTTGAAACAGTTGAACAGTTTAAAAGTTGAACGGTTGAAATCGGAAAAAAAGTTGCACAAAAGTTGAAATATTTCAAAAAGTTGACGAGATTTCAAAAAGCTAGAACTTTTACCCGGAAAGTGCCGAAAAAGCTGCAGGATTTGATATTTGAATGGTGACGGACGGGTGAAGATTGTCAGAGTTTTAGCGATTCGAAAAACGTCCAGAATAAACAGAAACAGAATCTCAAGAGTGTGAATGCCTTGCCTTGCCTTGCCTTGTATTTACACTAGTTAACTCAAATGTATCAAAACAGGACTGAACAAACAGTTCTACAGATATTTACAGTGAAATAGAAGCACTGCCACAGGCGTTTTTGTAAAACTATTTGCAAAAGGTCACACAAATAATGTCAGGAGAAGACAAATTATTTGTGCCACTCAAAAAAACAGATTCTGTCCAACACAACACAGAGGGACACGTCACACATGGCATTTCCATTTCAATCGGACCGGTGCGTCCTCGTCACATGACCGTCTGAAAAGGCAGTAGCGTCCAAAGTGCAGATATAAAACTACAAGCTGGTTTTTAAATGACGTTGATCGCCCAAATAAAAGTGGGCTTTGATAGCGTCAACGATATTATTAGGGTCAAACGTAGGGCCCTGTAGGTGAACCCTAGCTCACTAGCATTAGCATCAAAGCTGTAATGTGAGGGTGAATTGGTGAAAACCCCCCCCCCCCAAAAAAAAATTGCATTTGGAAAGCACGCTTGGCTTGAAGTTTGTTTTTTTTCTTTAAAATTTGGATTCGGAATGTTACTTTTTTGGTTTGTTTTCATGGTGACGGAGGTACTTTACACAAAAAAACAAAGCTAAATTTGGAGTCGTTTAAAAAAATGTGCCAATGAGCGTCTGAAAAGGCAGTAGCGTCACAGCGCAGCATCGTCTGGTCCAGTGTTTCAATCCGTGTCCAAAGTGCAGATATAAAACTACAAGCTGGTTTTTAAATGACGTTGATCGCCCAAATAAAAGGAGTTCAAAGCAAATAAAAGGAGTTCAAAGGAGTGTGACCTTTTATAAATAGTTTTACAAAAACGCCTGAGGCAGTGCTTCTATTTCACTGTAAATATCTGTATAGAACTGTTTGTTCAGTCCTGTTTTGATACATTTTAGTTAATTGTAGTTTAGATTTACTTTACAAGTAAACAAAATGATTCGTTAACCATGTCTGTGGCTTTTATAGTCAATAAATCTGTTTTTACCAGCCGGATTTGTAATTTTACGGTGTTTTTAGAGCCACTGTTTTAATACAGTATGCCAAAGTGATGAAAATACTTCAGAAATGCATTTATGAGGTTGTCCTGAACAAAATGACACCAAAAAAGGCGCAAGGTTTAAGGATTTTATAATCTGAGATATAAAGGGAAAATCAATTGTACTGAAAAACGGCACAAAATCCCACATGGACAGAACCTATATAAACATATATGTTTTAATATAGGTTTTGGATATATGTGGCATATATAAAATTGGCCGTTTTCCTCTATTTTTTTGCACATATATGTACATATATGTACCTATATGCACATATAGGTACATGTATATACCTATATGCGCATATAGGTACATATATGTGTATATAGGTACATATATGTACATATATGTACATAAAATATAGGAAAACGGCCAATTTTATATATGCCACATATATCCAAAACCTATATGTTTATATAGGTTTTTTTCCATGTGGGGTTCCTATGAAATCTGTCATCTACTTCTTCTGGCAGTTGTTGGATATGAATGTGTGCTTGGTGGCACTGAGGAGCTCTGCTGATTGGACGGTTGTGTTGAGGAGGTCATGTCGGCGTTATTAGAAGAAAGTGCGCGCGGCACAATAGAGATCAGGGGTCGGTTTCACAACCGGCTGTCTTTTTTTATCCATCGCCGTCGCGGTTGTTTCACTGGAGTACAGACTCAAGAGGTCCCACTTAACGCTCTCCGACGCGACCGCTATGCTAGGAGTTGTTTCTCTCCTCACCTCCGAACGCGGATCGCAAATCAGAAGGAAGTCGGAGCTCGAGGATGAAATGCGATCGTCGTGAATCCGGGACGGAATAAAAGGAAACGCAACAAGTGTTTCCCCGCACATCCACTCGTCTCCATTCACACCGCTGTTTGTGTCGAACTGCTGTGGGAGGAGATTGCGCAACCGTACCCTGCAGCATGCCGGGTATGTATATATTCGCTGTGAAGACGAGGGGACCCCACATGGAAAGAACCTATATAAACATATAGGTTTTAATATAGGTTTTGATATAGGTTTTGGATATATGTGACATATATAAAATTGGCCGTTTCCCTATATTTTATGTATATATAGGTACATATATGTACATATAATACATATATGTACCTATATGCGCATATATGTACCTATATGTACCTATATGTGCATAAAATATAGGACATACAGTATATGCACATATATGTACATATATGTGCATACATGCAGCATTTATGTGCATATATGCAGCATATTTGTGCATATATGCAGTATAAGTTGGCATATATGTGCATATATGCTGCATATAGGTTTCATGTATGTGCATATATCCTCAAATAGGTTCTTTCCATGTGGGATCGCCCACATGGAAAGAACCTATATAAACATATATTTTAATATAGGTTTTGAATATATGTGACATATATAAAATTGCCCGTTTTCCTATATTTTATGTACATATATGTACATATATGTGCATGTATGTATGCATATGTACATACATGCACATACACGCACCTATTCGTACTTATATTTTTCCTACATTTTCCTATATTTTATGCACATATATGTACACATATGTACATATTTGCGCATATATGTACATACGCGCACATTTATGTACGCGTATATGCAGCATGTATGCAGCATTTATGTGCATGTATGCGTATGTACATACATGGACATATATGCACCTATATGTACATATATTTTCCCTATATTTTATGCACATATATGTACATATTTGCGCATATATGTACATACGCGCACATATATGTACACGTATATGCAGCATATATGCAGCATTTATGTGCATATATGCAGCATTCATGTGCATATATGTATGCGTATGTACATACATGGACATATACGCACCTATATGTACATATATTTTTCCTATATTTTATGCAAATATATGTACACATATGTACATATTTGCATATATATGTACATACGCGAACATATATGTACACGTATATGCAGCATATATGCAGCATTTATGTGCATATATGCAGCATCTTTGTGCATATATGCAGTATATATATTGCCATATATGTGCACAGATGCAGCATGTGGGTTTCATATATGTGCATATATCCTCATATAGGTTCTTTCCATGTGGGGATCTCTGTCTTCCTTTCTCAGCAATCACAAGGTTCGCGTGTTGAATAACTTTGGAAAATGTTTTTATTAAAAAAAGTACTTTTACTTACTTTTAGCTTCTACTCATTCACTTTCATCATTTGTGGGTGCTCACGTTAACAGAATTCGAAAACGCAGGATTAGAAGTTAAAAATGTATTTAAACGAATATGCAATCCAATATGGCCGCCATCTAATGATGTCATCATGTGAAAATTACTTGATTTTGCATTGAATTTAGTGCCAGTTTTTGATCATAATCAAGAGACTTAATTGTTTTCTTTGATCATTCGTCCGTTGTTTGTGACTCGATATTGGTGGTTTCATAAACCGATCCCTGAAATAATTAGGGACCTCGCCAACGGCAGGTTCCTTTTCTAATCCGCACACAACTGACAAAGGCCCTCAAATTCATGTCGGTGCCACTTTTTGAAAAACCTTTCATGTTCCATAAGTGCTGTGTCATTCACACCAGAATTGAAGTAAGACCAGATTCCGGATCGGGGGCACCTGGGGAGTACCACACTGAGATTTCCAGGTGGATCCGCTAGCTTGCGGCCTAGCATGCCTGTTAGCATTAACAAACATTGTCCGATTGAGCGGAAATTTGGTAGGTGGCCTAATGGGGGCACTGCGGTCACGAATCACTAGCTAATTAGCTGGTTTTGATGCTGTTTTTTTCAAAATAAAACTCAGAATTTATTTTTTTTTTTTATTAAACTTAAAAAATGATAATTAACCGGTCTAGAGGATCATGCCCCCCCCCCGACGGGAAGTCTTTTGCGAGGTCCCGTCCAATGCTGCTTGCAGCTTTAATTACATTTTGTATTCAGTGAAAGTCGCCTCTTAACTAAACCGTTTAACGCCAGCCCCTCGGCGACAGCTGTAGATTCACCGTGATGCTCAGTGACAGTGATTGAGACGGATTCGGCCTATTTCCTCCCCTCCAGTATACAGTCATTAGTCTCCCATTTTTTTCCCCACAAGCAGAGGTTGATGAGTCCCCTGACGGATGATGCTTACCTTTCCCACAGTCTTCCTGGTCATTCTGGCAATATATTGCTCCGTAAACGCTGGTAAACGGGAAGAATCGGCCTCCGACACGTGTCAGCGGCAATCCTCCCTCGACTTTTTCACGCCTGTTCGAGATGGTCGACTTGTCATCCCGTTGTGGATAAAGCACCACTACCCCCCCCCCCCCAGCAAGGCCGCGGTTCCCATTAGAGAGCGGCCACTCGTCATCGCCGCCCCGCAAACAAGAGAACCGCAGCGTTGCAATACATTCCTTTTTTTTTTTTACTGACTTTTTTCGTTCCGCTCTTGTAACCCCGAAAGAACCCACATGGAAAGAACCTATATAAACATATATGTTTTAATATAGGTTTTGATATAGGTTTTGAATATATGTGACATATATAAAATTGGCTGTTTTCCTGTATTTTATGTACATATCTGTACATACATGTGCATATATGTGTGCTTATATGTACCTATATGTGCATATAGGTACATATATGTATATATGTGACACGTATAAAAATTGGCCATTTTCCTATATTTTATGTACATATCTGTACATATATGTGCATATATGTGTGCTTATATGTACCTATATGTGCATATAGGTACATATATGTATATATGTGACACATATAAAATTGGCCATTTTCCTATATTTGATGTACATATAGGTACATATATGTATATATTTTATGTTTTTCTACATAAAATATAGGAAAACGGCCAATTTTATATATGTCACATATATTCAAAACCTATATCAAAACCTATATTAAAACATATATGTTTATATAGGTTCTTTCCATGTGGCCAATTTTGCCTATATGTGGCATATATATGCATATATGCAGCATATATATTGTCATATATGTGCATATATGCAGCATTTATGTGCATATATGCAGCATATATATTGTCATATATGTGCATACATGCTGCATATATCCTCATATAGGTTCTTTCCATGTGGGAATCAAGGATGGCCAGAAATTCAAGGTCCACCCACTGACATTAATGGAGCACCCCAGAATTCGACCGATAAAAGACCCCGTCCTAATTGGACCGGACAGTGATTTCTACCAGGGGACATCGGAACGCGGCACAAATTCAATTATAGCAGGGAACTTGACTTTGTAATTGATATTAAAGGACGTTAAATATGGCAGGAAAAAAAAGCGCCCGCCAAGGAAATTGGTAGGAGAGAAAGGACGAACGACTCTTCCCCCCCCCCACTGCGCCCATTGTGTCTTGAATGTCAGCTAATTCTCGCAGATGTAATTACTCGATTAATATTAATGCAAAAGTGCCACCAGATTGATTATAGGCTGTCCGGGACCGTCGGTGTGAACGTCTTGAGACGTAAAGAAAGTTTTTCTTCAAGGAAATTCGTGAAAGTTAAGCAAGAAGACTTTTACATCCAAAAGGATTTATTTATTTATTTATTTACTTATTTATTTGCGTTAATGTCTTGAAGCAATTTTCGCTATATTAGTTAGCAGCTCTTGATAGTTTTAACAGATGTGCTATTTTTACTTGATTTGGGCTCATTTGGACAATTTTAGCAGTTTTTCTTGGTTTTAGCTTTATGGGGTATAACGTTTTACTAAACTTTAGTAGTTTCAACAGTTTTGCCTAATCTTCTTATTTTGGCAACTTCACGTTCTTTCGCAGGTTTTCCTGATTAATGTAGTTTTTTCATTGTTTTTGCAATTTCACGGTTTTTCTTTATGATTTAAAAAAAAAAACTCAGTTCTCACTGCTTTTGCCTGTTTTGACTATACATGATTGTAGTGTTTTAAGCAATGTTTTAGCTTTTCTTTTCTGTCCTGTCTGTTTGTATTGGTTTCACCCTGTTTACCTTCTTTTGATCTTTTTTGCCATTTATCATTTTTGTCACAACTCTTCCTTGCTCATAAAGCCAAACCGACACGCTTGCTGGTGAAAAGAGTGTGTCCACATTGGAACTGGAACCCAACATGTTTCACCTGGAGTGAAACACAGCAGGCGGGTGACACATATTTTCCTTAAAATCATCCAAACTATCCAATTTAGGTGTCATTTGTCTCTTTGAAAGCCCCTTTGAAAGATGAAAGCCCCTTTGAGAGATCGTCTTTTGTGCCACAGAATTTAAAACTACAGGGAGGACAAGACTTCTGTCGCAACCACGAGTTGTAGACCGTCGATGATACAAAGAACATTCAAAAACTAGCATAAAGCTGTATAATGTGCACAGACTTGTCACGACAATGCGGATGGATCGTCCAATCAAAATTTGTAGGCAAAATGGCAAGTTTTCTTGGCAA
Organism: Blennius ocellaris; assembly: GCF_963422515.1. Taxonomy (NCBI): domain Eukaryota; kingdom Metazoa; phylum Chordata; class Actinopteri; order Blenniiformes; family Blenniidae; genus Blennius; species Blennius ocellaris. The sequence continues at coordinate 14,495,534 of NC_137673.1, read as the reverse complement.
AGAGCTGAGAAGCAATCACCAATTGAACATTTCTTTATTGAGCCAGCAGCTGTAAAACTCCAGATTCCTCTCGTCATGAGAGGGTTAAAAGTAATGGAAGGCGTGCGTGCATACCCACAGTTCGTCTCCCTTTGGTCAATACCACATGCCTATCTCAAATGTTGAATGATTGCCTCTTCACCGCGCCGCTCAGTCATAGCAGGGGGGGGGGCGAGATTGATCACACGGGCGGCATTAGACATGAAAGGGAAAGTTGTTTCCCTTCCCCCGCCACCACGAGGAAGAGAGCGAGCAAAGCGAGGCCACTCAACACGTGTAGAAGCGATCGGGCCTCGACGCCACCGGGGGTTTCACCGTGGATTTGTTGTCCCCCCCCCCCCCCCCCCCGGGGGGTGTTGGAGACACGCGTCATCGCCTCCCACCCCTACCCTATCCCACCCCTACCCTCTCCCACCCCTACCCTTACGAGCGAGATACAACTCCCCACATGGAAGGAACCTATGTGCGCATATATGAAACATATATGCAGTTTATATGCACATATATGACAATATATATGCTGCATACATGCATATATATGCCACATATAGGCAAAATTTAGGTGCATATATGTGAATATACAGGCCATGTAGGTCTTCTGTACTGCTTCTTTATTTACACACACACACACACACACACACACACACACACACACACACACACACACACACACACACACACACACACACACACACACACACACACACACACACACACACACACACACACACACACACACACACACACACACACACATATATCACTTTGGCAACTAGCATACATCATCAAGGCAATAACTAAGAACTAACTAAAAAACAATTATGCAAGAACATATAGGTACATATATGCACACATATATACGTGCATATATGTACCTATATGCGCATATAGGTACATAAAATATAGGAAAATGGCACATATATGACAAGCTGCATATATGCACATAAATGCTGCATATACGCGTACATATATGTGCATAAAATCTAGGACAATGTAGGGGAAAAAAACACATAAATATACATATATGTACATATATGTGCATAAAATCTAGGAAAATGTAGGAAAAGTATATGTACATATAAAGTGCATAAAATATAGGAAAATGTAGGGAAAATATATGTACATATATGGGCGTATATGTGCATATATGTACATACGCATACATATATGCACATATATGTACATATATGTGCATATATGTACATAAAATATAGGAAAATGGCCAATTTTATATATGTCACATATATTCAAAACCTATATTAAAACATATATGTTTATATAGGTTCTTTCCATGTGGGTCCCTTGGCCCTATTTCCGGACCCGTACTAATGTTACAACACCGCAGCAATTTAGAAAAGGAAAAAAAAATGGCAGGAGAGGGTGTGAGGGTGCTCCCGGCTTGACGAGAAGATGACGGCATGGATCTTCAAAGGCTTCAAAGGTTTGCTCGGTCGATGCTTCGGTTGATGAGGTGTGTCAGATTAGGGCCGCGTCTACGACGTGATTTGGGTTGATTCATGGGTGGATGACGTGTACGGGATGATTGGATTTTCTGAAATCCGGATTGGGGGAATGTGTGGGCGGAGCTACGGGAGTCAAACGGCCGTCAATCAAGCTTCTTTTCGCCTTGAAGTGTTGGTTACAACACTTTAATTCTCCTTCTCTACCCTCTTCTTTGGATTTACGGTCCAACCTCACAAGGGGAGGGTAGAAAGTCCATGCAAGGAAGTACCAGTAATGGAAATAGTCCATTGTTCTTGTCGCGTTTCAGCATATTACCTTAGTAAATTGTCGTTTCATTCCTCTGGCTGTCATTTCCTGATACGTTTCCGTTGGCTGGAGCTTGGAAAAGCACCTGACATGGTATAGTGGTACAGCTTGGCGGCCATCACAGATTTTAAGCAATATTGTTCGTCCACGCAACATGGAACCACTGATTTTGAAGGTTTTGGTCGAACACTTTATCGCGAATGTCTTTCCTCTGTCTGAGAACATGCTAGCTGATCGACCGCGGTTGTTCCTGCTGTAATTGACAGTGCTGGTCACCTCGCGACCTTGAATCGAACTTCGATTTAATGACTTCAGGTAGATGGTTTGGCCACTTTTTTTTTAGCAGTGTCACGGAATTTACCTATATCAATGATTTAGACTGTCTGTTCTTCTATGATAGCTTTTCTACCAGTTCTCCCGATAGACGTTCCTTCTCATCACCCCCTCCTTTACCCACATGGAAAGAACCTATATGAGGATATATGCACATATATGAAACCTATATGCAGCATATATGCACATATATGACAATATATATGCTGTATATATGCACATATATGCACATATATGACAATATATATGCTGTATATATGCACATATATGCACATATATGACAATATATATGCTGCATATATGCACATATATGCTGCATTGGCCATTTTCCTATATTTTATGCACATATATGTACATATATGTGTGCATACATGGGCACATATAGGTGTGCATATATGCGCATATAGGTGTGCATATATGGGCACATATATGTGTGCATATATGGGAACATATAGGTGTGCATATATGGGCACATATAGGTGTGCATAGGTGTGCATATATGGGCACATATAGGTTTGCATATATTGGAACATATAGGTGTGCGTATATGCGCATATAGGTTTGGAATATATGTGACATATATAAAATTGGCCGTTTTCCTATATGTTATATACATATATGTACATATATGCGCGCATGTATGCACACATATATGTACATATATGTACATAACATATAGGAAAACGGCCATTTTTATATATGTCACATATATGCCAAACCTATATCAAAACCTATATTAAAACATATATGTTTATATAGGTTCTTTCCATGTGGGTAGATATTTATTTATTCCCCCCCCCCCCCCCCATTTCACCCCCATAATCTAAGATGACATGAGGTTCTAGAGTCTTTTGGTTGCAGACCAATGGTGTTTGGGGCAAAACCGGGTTTGAATCCCGAGTGAATCCGATCCGATGTGAAAGCTAGCCAAGTCGCGCGTCGCTATGGCGACTGACATAGGATCCACACTTCTACGATTTCTGGATCGGTGGAAATGTGTTCGATCCCCCGTAGCAGAAACCTATCCGTGAATAAATTACTTGAATCAAAATCTGAAATTTTTTTTTTTCGTGGTTGAATCAATCGCGCCGCGCCGCATCCTCCCGATCTTAATATTCCTCCCCGGAAGATAATACGTTCGTTTCAGGCTCCCTTCGCAGATTATGCAGCCCGCTTTAACAGCTGGGGCGTTTGCTTAGCAATTTGAGAGGTTATATGTGTGGATGATAATGAGCTTTAGTCTGAAAGAGGATTTAAACATGGAGAAGGCTGACCACAGCTTCATTTAAGGAAATCTGGCTGGCAGGTTTTAAGGGAGACAGATGAGTTTTGGGGGGCGGAAAGAAAACTCCACCAAAAAAGAAGGAAATATCGTCCGTAGTCATCAGATCCAAGGCAATTTGGACATAAACGCCAATGGAGTTAGTCTCAATTCCACTTGATTTGTTTGGCAAATTGGGGAAATAGGAAAAATAAAAGCTGAGCCATGGGGGGGGGGGAATGTAGCCGTCGTCTGTCAGAGCTTTATGCAAATTGCTCGAAGGCGGCGATTGGACCAGACTTGAGAAATATCTTGAATTTAATCTGGGGAAGCTCTGTGTGATTAATCCACGTGGGTACACCCCCCCCCCCCCCCCCCCCCCCACATTCAGCCTTTCCTCGTCTGTCCATCAAGCAGTTGAAGCATATTTTGCTTTCCTCTGTTCAATTCCTTAAAATCCACATACTCATCAGTTTGACTTGGATTTTTTTTTAAGATAGACCCTTTAATTTGGAAAATCTAATTCCATTGACCATGATTGGATTTTCACTAAACTCATGCAGTACTCCAGAGCAGCCTTGCTCTCAAGACCACATTTTCAAGGTCATGGTTCTGACTCACTCGGTCTTGGAATACTCTGGTCTTGGTCTTGACTTGATCTATGCTCCACAAAGTATCCGTCTTGTCTCGATCTTGGGGGGGGGGGGGGGCTCCAATGTTGGTCTTGATTAGATCTCTGCTCCTTAAAGTCTTGGTCTTAGATACGCTGGTCTTGTCTTAGTCTTGTCTTGGTCTTGGGATTCTCTGATTAGGCTCTTGACTAGATCTCAGCTGCTTAAAGTCTTAGATACTCTGGTCTTGTCTTAGTCTTGTCTTGGTCTTGGGATCCTCTGATTATGTTCTTGACTAGATCTCAGCTGCTTAAAGTCTTGGATACTCTGGTCTTGTCTTAGTCTTGTCTTGGTCTTGGGATCCTCTGATTATGTTCTTGACTAGATCTCAGCTGCTTAAAGTCTTAGATACTCTGGTCTTGTCTTAGTCTTGTCTTGGTCTTGGGATCCTCTGATTAGGCTCTTGACTAGATCTCAGCTGCTTAAAGTCTTAGATACTCTGGTCTTGTCTTAGTCTTGTCTTGGTCTTGGGATCCTCTGATTATGTTCTTGACTAGATCTCAGCTGCTTAAAGTCTTGGATACTCTGGTCTTGTCTTAGTCTTGTCTTGGTCTTGGGATCCTCTGATTAGGCTCTTGACTAGATCTCAGCTGCTTAAAGTCTTAGATACTCTGGTCTTGTCTTAGTCTTGTCTTGGTCTTGGGATCCTCTGATTAGGCTCTTGACTAGATCTCAGCTGCTTAAAGTCTTAGATACTCTGGTCTTGTCTTAGTCTTGTCTTGGTCTTGGGATCCTCTGATTATGTTCTTGACTAGATCTCAGCTGCTTAAAGTCTTGGATACTCTGGTCTTGTCTTAGTCTTGTCTTGGTCTTGGGATCCTCTGATTATGTTCTTGACTAGATCTCAGCTGCTTAAAGTCTTAGATACTCTGGTCTTGTCTTAGTCTTGTCTTGGTCTTGGGATCCTCTGATTAGGCTCTTGACTAGATCTCAGCTGCTTAAAGTCTCATCTTAGCTTTTGGTATTCTAGTCTTGGTCTTGACTACTTCTTGGTCTTGGGATACTCTGATATTTGAATCAACGCAGTCCCTTAAAGTCTTGGTCTTGACGTGTTCCGGTCTTGTTCTTGAGATGCTCTGTTCTTGGTCTTGTTTTGGGTTTTTTGTCCTCGGGTTAATTCATCATCACTCCAACACCAGCAAACCAAAGAGGCTGTTTTGTCGGGGAATCCATCTCGGTAACGGCATCCCATTGACTTTTATCTGGTAAATGTCTTAACGTGTGGCCCCCGGGGGGTGAAATGTCTACGTTCGGTCTTTAAGCTACACACCTGCATTCTGTCGGAGTGGAGGAAGACTCGCCTAAATGACAGCTCGCGTCTCTGCGGATGAGAGGGAGGCGACACCTCTTCCCACCGAAAGACACGAGTATCAATGCCTCTTATGGAAATCGGACAAACCGGTAGTTGGCGTCCACTTGTCCCAGCTCTGCGTTGTCTTTTAGTTTCTTCTTCTTCTTCGTATCTCAAGTGTTGCGACTCTGAGATTACATTCCCCTCCTATTGATCGTTGGCACTAACTTTGTTTTTTTTAAGGCAGATGAAACTCGGTTAGCGTCGATTCCTGGGGTGCAGCTCATTGATTTGCATGGCAATACTGTCGCCTGACATTTTTCCCGACTGTGCGAGCGTCTCCGATCGGCCGGCAGACTTTACATCTGAGGTATGACGAATAAGACGAATTTAAAAAATACTGAAGGGCTGGCCTCCGGTCCGGAATGCGGGCCTCCTTCACCTCTAAGGTTCATGAAGCATTGAAGATGGATACAACAGCGTCACACTCACGATCTATTTCTTCTACTATTTCCCAGTGCTTGCATTGATTTTCCGAGCCATCTGCGCAAACCAGCATGTATTGTATATTCAAGGACTTATAGCTTTACTCTGGCATCATTTTCTTTTGATTGATAGCCTGGCACAAAGGATATTCTAGCGTCTCTTTTTAATTCTTTTGAAATTCTGCCACACGTACACAGTGCAGTGCGATGTTTTGTTGCCATAACAACATATATATATATATCAGTTTTGGGAGGATCGTCTGCTAGAGTGGGGATGATCGGAGGAGTGTGTTCCCACATGGAAAGAACCTATATAAACATATATGTTTTAATATAGGTTTTGATATAGGTTTTGAATATATGTGACATATATAAAATTGGCCATTTTCCTATATTTTATGTACATATATGCGCGTATATGTACGTATATGCGCACACATGTACATATATGTACGTATGTGTATATATGCGTGCATATATGTACATACATGTGCATATATGTTGTCATATGTGCATATATGCAGCATTTATGTGCATGTATGCAGCATGTATATTGTCATGTACATATATGTGCATGTATGTACGTATATGCGCATATATGTATGTATATGTACATATGCGCACAAATATGTACATGTATGTGCATATATGCAGCATATATATTGTCATATGTGCATATATGCAGCATTTATGTGCATATATGCAGCATATATATTGTCATATGTGCATATATGCAGCATATACTGTATATTGTCATATATGTGCATATATGCAGCACATATATTGTCATATGTGCATATATGCAGCATTTATGTGCATATATGCAGCATATATATTGTCATATGTGCATATATGCAGCATTTATGTGCATATATGCAGCATATATATTGTCATATGTGCATATATGCAGCATTTATGTGCATATATGCAGCATATATGCAGCATTTATATGCATATATGCAGCATATATATTGTCATATGGGCATATATGCAGCATATACTGTATATTGTCATATATGTGCATATATGCAGCATATATGTGCATATATGCTGCATATAGGTTTCATATATGTGCATATATCCTCGTATAGGTTCTTTCCATGTGTGTTTGTAAAAGCAAAGAGAGGAAAGACGCATAAATCAATGGAGGGCAGATTAATGGCGCCGGCGCCGGAGCTTTCTTGTGTACTTATTTGTCCGGCGAAGAGGGCCGCTGGATTATAGACAGCTGTTCGATACAGTAATGAGTACATCGTTCCACAAAGCGCAGCCGCTTGGTTTGGCGACTCTCGAAGTGTACGATGCTTTTGCGTGTGACTTTGTCTGCAGGAGGAGACGTCGTCCGCTCGGCGTCGATTGAAGGTGGACCGTTGCGAACAAGATGCTGCGTAAATGATCGGTTGTTAGAACACGTAGTCAAACGTCAATATCGAGCCGATGTTTCAAGAGTGAGGGTTACCCACATGGAAAGAACCTATATAAACATATATGTTTTAATATATGTTTTGATATAGGTTTTTAATATATGTGACATATATAAAATTAGCCATTTTCCTATATTCTATGTACATATATGTGCATATATGTATGCGTATGTACATACATGCACATATATGCACCCATATGTACATATATTTCCCCTACATTTTCCTATATTTTATGCACATATATGTACACATATGTACATATTTGCGCATATATGTACATACGCGCACATATATGTATGCGTATATGCAGCATATATGCCTCATTTATGTGTATTCGTCACCATTCAAATATCAAATCCTGCAGCTTTTTCTGCACTTTCCGGCTAAGTTCTAGCTTTTTGAAATCTCGTCAACTTTTTGAAATATTTCAACTTTTGTGCCACTTTTTTCCCAATGTAAACGGGATGGAGAAATTTTTAACAAGCTATACCTTCTTCAAATCTTCACCGATTTCAACCGTTCAACTTTTAAACTGTTCAACGTTTTCAACTGTTGCAACTGTTTCAACTTTTTGAAACTTGTGCAACTTTTTGACACTTTTTCAACTTTTTTCAACTTTTTCAACTTTCAACTTTTTGAAACGTTTTTAACTTTTCAACTTTTTCCACTTTTGTTAACTTTTCCAACTTTTTTCTACTTTTTCAACTGTTTGACACTTTTTGAACTTTTTCAACTATTTCAACTATTTGCAAGATTTGAAGAAGTTATAGCGAGGTAAAAAATTACCATTGGAAAAAAGTGGCACAAAAGTTGAGATATTTCAAAAAGTTGACGAGATTTCAAAAAGCTAGAACTTAGCCGGAAAGTGCCGAAAAAGCTGCAGCATTTTATATTCGAATGGTGACGAACGGGTGAAGACTTCCAGAGTTTTAGCGATTCGAAAAACGTCCAGAACGAACAGAAACAGAATCTCAAGAGTGTGAACGCCTTGCCTTGCCTTGCATTCACACTAATTAGCATTTTTACCCGGCGCAATCGGGGCCGTGGCCACCTGAGAGGTGAAGTTTAGTGAATGCAGGAAGTCCTCGCAACAACGCAGCATTTGATGAGGCTGTCGGCCCCCCCCCCCCCCGGAGTCAGCAGGCACTCAGCGTGTGCCCCTCCCCCCCCCCCCCCCCCTTCCTCCTCAATACTCCTTTATAGGAAAAGTTTGAACACATTCTCCTCTCTGAGCGCCGATTCCCCCGTTCACCGTTCAGTGAAGGCTTAGAACAAAAAAAAACACTAGTCTCTTGTTCCCTTTATACGTTTTCCTTTCGTTTCGTTCTTCTTCTTTTTTTTTTAGGATCGGTCAAAGCACAATCAACCTATTTTTGAAACGAAGCAGCGAATCCTTTACAGGTCCTCGGGGGGGGGGGGGGGGGGGGGGGGGGGGAGTCCTGCCAAGACTCCCACCAGATTCGTTTCTTTTTTTTATTTTCATCTCTCTTTTTTTTTTTGTAAGGGCGAGAGGATGTAGGCCCGCTCGCCCAGGAGCACGCCTTTGTTGGTTGCAGGAGACTGACGCACTGCAGGAGCTTTTGGACACAAACCAAGTCGACTCTATTCTCCGGGCCTCGGGTTCTTCTCTCACCACTTCTCTTTTTTATTTCATGTTTTTGGTTGCTCTGGAAATACAAGCATTCAAACCCAAGCGCCGTGCAATTCTTTTTTTCTAACAAGCAGGGAGGTGATTGACCATCACTCCCAGTGGGGGGGGACCTTTTGCAACAGCAGACCCCCCCCCCCCCCCCCCCACTTTCTCCTCACAAGACGCTTCACCCATGAACTCAGCCAGTCATTGATTGGTTGAAGCTCCCAGGATCCAACACCTTTGAATCCACACACTTGCAACAAAAGGCTGCAAAGCCAGTCTCACAGTAGGAGGGTTGCTGGAGGCCGCTCACCCAGCGTTAGCATACAGCTAGCACTCACCCAGCGTTAGCATACAGCTAGCACTCACCCAGCGTTAGCACACAGCTAACACTCACCCAACATTAGCATACAGCTAACACTCGCCCAGCGTTAGCACACAGCTAGCACTCGCCCAGCATTAGCACACAGCTAACACTCACCCAGCGTTAGCATACAGCTAGCACTCACCCAGCGTTAGCACACAGCTAACACTCACCCAGCATTAGCATACAGCTAGCACTCACCCAGCGTTAGCATACAGTTAGCAGTCACCCAGCGTTAGCACACAGCGAACACTCACCCAGCATTAGCATACAGCTAGCACTCACCCAGCGTTAGCATACAGTTAGCAGTCACCCAGCGTTAGCACACAGCGAACACTCACCCAGCGTTAGCACACAGCTAACACTCACCCAGCGTTAGCATACAGCTACCACTCACCCAGCGTTAGCATACAGCTAACAGTCGCCCAGCATTAGCATCCAGCTAACACTCGCCCAGCGTTAGCACACAGCTAACACTCACCCAGCATTAGCACACAGCTAACACTCGCCCAGCGTTAGCATACAGCTAGCACTCACCCAGCGTTAGCATACAGCTAACACTCACCCAGCATTAGCATACAGCTAACACTCACCCAGCGTTAGCATACAGCTAACACTCACCCAGCGTTAGCACACAGATAACACTCACCCAGCGTTAGCATACAGCTAACACTCACCCAGCGTTAGCACACAGATAACACTCACCCAGCGTTAGCACACAGCTAACACTCACCCAGCGTTAGCACACAGCTAACACTCACCCAGCGTTAGCACACAGATAACACTCACCCAGCGTTAGCATACAGCTAACACTCACCCAGCGTTAGCACACAGATAACACTCACCCAGCGTTAGCACACAGCTAACACTCACCCAGCGTTAGCACACAGCTAACACTCACCCAGATTAGTTAAACCTGATGCTATGATAGAACCGTTTAACTTTTATGAAGATGTGTTGGTTCTGTTACAGTGACTGAGTTCTATAGATAATGATATTAGGAGCAGTGATCAACCTGTAAACCAACGTTAGCTCTGCCACAGACACAGGGTCTGCATGCTAATCTGCTTTACTAACTTGTTAACTCACAATCCTACACATATCACATCAAAGACAACATCACACAGTAACTGAACACCATCTGACGACTCCTGACGTTTTACAAAACAAGTCTCATTCACATCAACTCATTCTAGAAATGGTCCTTTAGCAGAGACACACAGGAAGCAGACGCTAAAGACTAGCTTCCATGTTCCATTGTTCTCCAGCACATGGTGGAGACCCAGGACAGACTTCCTGCTCTCTGATAACCTCCATTTGAATGTAGTTTCTTGTGATCGCCATCTTGTTTTGTAGTTCCATCACACGTCTCACACACACTCCAACTCTCTCTCTCTCTTTCTCTCTCCACACACACACACACACACACACACACACACACACACACACACACACCACACCTACACACACACAGCTGTATATAGGTAGTTAGAATCTGTGTTTTATTTGTTTTCATTGTAAATAAATATAATGTTTGGAATCATACTTGCTGTTTTATTAATGAGCACAAAGGTGAATGAAATGTCGACCTCTTCTCTGTCAAGAACTCCAAAATCCTTCAAGTTATAGTTAATTCTGGTAATTGTAATTAATTGAACTATTAATTCAAATTCCTGATTAACTGTTTAGTGTATCTTATGAGACTGATATAACTGAATTGACTATCATTTCCTGTTAAGACAGGTGGAGCTCCGAGGTTCTGATACACATCAGATTCAATTTCAATAACATTATTAATAACTACCTTTGATCATTATTAATCATTATCAATAGCCAACCACGACATAAATAGTGATCCATATGAGGTAAGAAATCCCTACACGAGTGAAAGTTTGTTATTTAATCCACGGGAAAAGCACCTAGCGTTCACGCCACTTTAATTAAGACGTGCCACGTTTGCCTCATCCATCACACACCCACTCCGTTGCGTTTATTGCTCGCGGTTTGAAATATCAGAGGCTTTTTTTTATTTACGATCCTCCCCAGAGTCCCCCCCCCCCCCCCCCCCCAAAAAAAAAAAGTGGCTGAAGACGGCAGTTGATTTCCCTGCAGGATGAAGATCAATACATTCTGCATATTAATTAAGTTCCACTGTCATCTCTGAGGACTCTCTCAGGGATAAGACTCTCTCCGGGATTGTCGGCCAATCACAGCGCAGCACCCCCCCCCCCCCCCCACACACACACCCCTCCAACTCCTCCATGTTCATGAAGCAAACGTGTATAGAACCGCCGCATTGGTGAGTTTCCCAGCAAATTTAAATGGGTATTTTACAGGAAATCCCTTTTATTTTTTCAATTTTTTTTAAATCTATAAAGGCGACAACATGGCAGATTTCACTCTGAGGGGTTTGCGCTAAAAAAAAAAAAAAAAAAGTGGAGAGGAAGCGACACGTCAAGAGAGCGACGACAGCGCTTCACTGCTCCGCTAGCATCTCGCGCTAACTGAGAGCCACTTACAGATGTTCGTGGGCGTCGGATCTCTCCCATCCCCCGCCAGTCACCAGGCAACGCGGCACGCCGCGACCCTCGCAATCCCGAGTGCCTCCGCGCTCGCGGCGCCGCGGCGCCTCGCTCCACGCCAACAAGGGTTTTCTCTTCTCTCGTTTTCCTCCTTTTGCAAAACCTTCGCCCGCCTCGCTCACGCCGTCTCGCCAAAATGAGAAGTTTCCCCTCTGGGTGTCGTTCGAACGCAACGTTCAAGGGCAGCCAATTGGGTTCAAAGAGTTCAAAGAGTTGCCCTTCCGTGCGCGTGCGATGAGGCCTGTGGCGTCGCCGCGACACCCGCTAGCTTGCGGACGTTTGATAAAATGTTTTATTTTGGTGGGGTTTTTTTATTCACGTGGAGCCTCGTATGCCTTAGGGCAGGGGTGCTTCAATACGTCGATCGCGATCTACCAGTCGATCGCAAAGGTCGTAATAGTAGATCGCATGACATTAGAAAAAAAAAATAGACGCTGGCGTAATGAAACTAATTTACCTTTCCGAATTAAAAGTACAATCGAACGCAGCATCAGATGACGGCTGAATGTTTCTGACCTTTAGGTCACCGCACACGCGCAAACAACGACGCAAAGTGTGGCAAAACTAACAAGCTAGTCAGCGAGTTACCGCAAATTTGAAGCCCCCCCAAAAAATGAGTGGGGGGGCTGGACCAAGTAAAGAAGACGAAGACGTGTCACTTTCATGAGGAATAGGAGGTGGACTGTTTTTTCACGGTCATTTTCGAAGTGCGTTTGTCTCGTCTGCCAGTCGAGCGTCACAATACCAAAGATCAAAGTAACATCAAAGTAAACGGGTAATTACAAAAAATTTTCATAGTTAATTATGTCGTGTTGCACAATATTGGCTCGTACAGTTTTGCAAGGTACATCATTATACATTGTACATATAAAGAATCCTCAATATATTTGAAAATAAATATACGTTTTGCATTTTTGTAGTGTGTAGATCACTTTGACTTGGTCGTTTTATAAAGTAGCTCGATGCTGAAAAAGTGTGGCCACCCTTGCCTTAGGGGAATAAAAAAAAATTGAAAATCGCGTGACAATGTAGGAATGGGTCAAAAAGCATGACGAGTGATTAATGCCTCTTTTTAGAAAACTGTATAAATTTTCCTCCGCACCTGCAAAAAAACCCCACAAAAAAAGCAAGACCCTGGTGATTGGAGTTAATCGGCAAACGGTTTGTCTGCCCAGATTTAATGGAAACAGAAAAAAAAAACCCCAGTAGTTTATGCTAATTCCATTTAGATTTTCTTTTTGTGACAAGTCATCTGTCCCAGATCCAGGCCCCCCCCACCCCCCCCCCCTCCCCCCCACCCCCCCGTTGCGTTCCAGTTCAGCTCGGAAATAAACGTATCCAAAACCAATTCCAGCGCCTTTTTACTTACTCAGCATTGAAATTCAAATATGGCCTGATTATAATGTTTAATGTGTCTGCCGCCCTCAGCGAATTTAAATGTGTGCGATATAAGCATGAAAAGGGGGGCCTCTTATTTTATCCCCCCCCCCCCCCCCCTCCCCCGCTATTTGCAACACTCTCTAAGGCGACCAAGTGCCTGGGCTTGAAAAACACAAGGACGCTTCTTTCATCACCTTTTAATATGCAAATGAAAGATTAGCTTGGGAGGGAAACTGTTTGGCAATGGAAGTATTTTCTTTACCGCAAGGTGATGCTAACCATTAGCGCTTTTTTTGTTTTGTTTTGTTTTGTCTCAAAATTATGAACCGTTTTCTACAGGAAACGTGCAAAAAATGTGACGCGTCGAGATTTCGTTTCAGGCACATGGCGAAAAAAAACACATGGCTGTTGCCTTCATTGGAATAGTGATTGCACTGACTCTACTAGCTGCTCTCTGTTCAACAACCCACTGTTAGAGTTTGTCCTCCAACTGTAGCATCTCGCTTTGTTCCCTCGGAAACTCTGTTTAGTCTTCTTTACTCGGAAATGAAACGGCACGCCTCGCGCAGTCCTATATCCCAGCATGCACCGCGGCGCTTCTTCTTCTACGGGGGAAAATTAAGTCGGCGGCTGCTTACCGTAGTAGCGAAACCTGTCGTGACTCAAGGTTGGTCCATATATATAAGGCTCACCGCATTATAAGGCGCACTGTCAGCTTTTGAGAAAATTGGAGGTTTTTTGGTGCGCTTATAGTGCGGGAAATACGGTAATTCGAGCTACGAAACACCCGAAACGGTCAGGCGGTGGACTCCTTTTGTGCAGGTTTTTTCTAATTTGAAGATTAACGCTGCAGCAAGTGACCTTGACTGATTGCAGAGATTTTTTTTTTTTTACACGGGAGGGAAGACATGACAATTATCTCTCGTTTCTCGTCTTTCCCCTTTTTGCTCATTAGTCACGTTTCCCCCGCGGAGGTTTCCCGCGCTACACGTCCCCCCCCCCCCCCTTGATGACTTTTAGCATAAAGGACGTTCTTGCCTGGGACGCTGCCAGAAAGCTACTCTTCTTCTTTTTTTTAATATCTTCCTTGACCTCTTTGGATCCTTACAGAATGGAGGCAGCGTGCGCCCGGGTGGTCTAATTGGTTTTGACAGCGCGGCGCCTTGCCCCCCCGCTCGCTAGCGTGACATCCAACCTCTTTGACGGAGCGGCGGTTCGAACCCTCGGCGCTAGTACCGCTCGCCCCCAAACTTTCGGAGTGTCGGAAACACAACGGACGTCATTTATTGGACCCTTTCGGGAAAGTGTGAGTTAATTTTTTTCCAACGAAGCGAATCGGGTGGAAGACGATCCGTCTGGTTGTGCGGCGGGTGCCGGCGGGTTTTTAACCCTTCGGGGCCTGAAAGCATTTTGTCCCGTTTTTCACTACAATTGATTTTTCCTTTATATCTCAGATATAAAATCCTTAAACCTTGCGCCTTGTTTGGTGTCATTTTGTTCAGGACAACCTCATAAATGCATTTCTGAAGTATTTTCATCACTTTGGCATACTGTATTAAAACAGTGGATCTAAAAACACCATAAAATTACAAATTCTGGTGGTAAAAACAGATTTATTGACTATAAAAGTCACAGACATGGTTAACGAATCATTTTGTTTACTTGTAAAGTAAATCTAAACTATAACTAGATGATCTGCATTTCCCGCGGCAAATGCATGATAGTGTGAATGCTGGTGGCAAATCTGTAATGCACAATTTTCCAAAAATTGTACAATTTTCAAAAAGTTGAAAAAGTAAAAAAAGTGTCAAACAGTTGAAAAAGTAGAAAAAAGCTGGAAAAGCTAAAAGTGGGAAAAGTTGAAAAGTTAAAAACATTTCAAAAAGTTGAATAAGTTTCAAAAAGTTGAAACAGGTGAAAAAGTTGAGAAAGTGTCAAACAGTTGAAAAAGTGTCAAAAAGTTGAAAAAGTGTCAGTTGAAAATGTTACAACAAGTTGAAAAAGTTGAAACAGTTGAACAGTTTAAAAGTTGAACGGTTGAAATCGGAAAAAAAGTGGCGCAAAAGTTGAAATATTTCAAAAAGTTGACGAGATTTCAAAAAGCTAGAACTTAGCCGGCCCCAGAGGTGTTAAGAAAGAAACGACTTTGAAGATTCAATTCTTGACGTCCAGCGTGACTGAGATGTTATCAACTTTTGACTCTCCTTCATGTTCTTCTCCTTCCTTCTCCTCCTTCTTCTCCTTTTTCTTCTTCTTCCTCCATTTGATTTGTCTCCTTCTTGCTCCTCTTCTTCCTCCTTCTCCTCTTTGTTCTTCTTCCACCGCTTTCATCTTCCTCTCCCTCCTCATCCTTCTCCCTCTCACTTACTTTCTCCTTCCACTTCACCTTCTTTCTCCCTCATTCTCTCCCATCGTCTCTGTCGTTCTCTTCCTCCCTCTCCCTTGTCATCTTATTCAGACGCTCATGTGACGAGGACGCGCCGGTGCGTCCGCCGGCCCCAGAGGTGTTGAGAAAGAAACGACTTTGAAGATTCAATTCTTGACGTCCAGCGTGACTGAGACGTTATCAACTTTTGACTCTCCTTCATGTTCTTCTCCTTCCTTCTCCTCCTTCTTCTCCTTTTTCTTCTTCTTCCTCCAATTGATTTATCTCCTTCTTGCTCCTCTTCTTCCTCCTTCTCCCCTTTGTTCTTCTTTCACCTCTTTCATCTTCCTCTCCCTCCTCATCCTTCTCCCTCTCACTTACTTTCTCCTTCCACTTCACCTTCTTTCTCCCTCATTCTCTCCCACCGCCTCTGTCGTTCTCTTCCTCCCTCTCCCTTGTCATCTTATTCAGACGGTCATGTGACGAGGACGCGCCGGTGCGTCCGCCGGCCCCAGAGGTGTTAAACGTGTGGGGGTACTGAGGCTGGTGGAAAAGGGGAAAAAAGTGGAAAGTGCATGAGGGTTCGGGCTTCATGAATTCACCCTCCACCCCCCCCCCCCCCCCCCCCCCAATCCTCTTTCTCTCCTACTGTGTCAGCAAGACCTCGTCTGAACCCATTACGGCGGTAACAAGGTGACAGCAAATGGTCCTGCGATGGGTTCTGGCCTCCAGAGCCCGTCTGTGTTAATTAAGCCTGGAGAACGGGGGAGTGCAAGCTGTGGGGGCACCGGTAGACAAAGAACATTGACGCTCCGTAGCGAGCGGGTAGGGCTGCACCGGGAAGCGTTTGTTTCAAAGTACGTACCGTGAAGTCACAAAGATTCTCCATTTCCACGCCGTTTACAAGAGAAATGTGTGAAATGAGTCGCCACTTCCAGATTGAGCGGATGAGACCTTTTATTGTGAAACGGAAAGCGTCCTTTCTTTGTTTTTTTTTTGGGGGGGGGGGTAGAGAAGTGGCGTCGTCTTCCTGCGAGGGAAAATGGCATTGGCAAAGTTCACCGGGAAAGCATTTTTTTTAGCGCAGAGCAAGTGGGCGATCAGAAGATGGTCATCAATTCCAACGCATGCCGGTTGCCACGGAAACAGAAGTGGAGAGGCTTCTCTCAAGGATGCTGTAAAACATTTAGAGCGTGCAGAGCTCGGAGGGAGGGAGGACGGAGATGAAGAGATGGACAATCGTCCATCTTTTCATGCGTAGTTTTCCCCCCGTCATGACTGAAGTGTGTGTGTGTGTGTGTGGAAATTTGCGCAACTGACCTCAACTGTTCTGTTTCTGAAAGCAGTCGGGTTCATACGGACCTCAAACACACCGAGTGGGCTTTGATAGCGTCAACGATATTATTAGGGTCAAACGTAGGGCCCTGTAGGTGAACCCTAGCTCAGTAGCATTAGCATCAAAGCATGTACTTGTGAGGGTGAATTGGTGAAAACTTCCCCCCCCCCCAAAAAAAATTTGCATTTGGAAAGCACGCTTGGCTTGAAGTTTGGTTTTTTTTCTTTAAATTTGGATTCGGAATGTTACTTTTTTGGTTGGTTTTCATGGTGACGGAGGTACTTTACACAAAAGAACAAAGCTAAATTGGGAGTCGTTTAAAAAAATGTGCCAATGAGCGTCTGAAAAGGCAGTAGCGTCACGGCGCAGCGTCGTCTGGTCCAGTGTTTCAATCCGTGTCCAAAGTGCAGATATAAAACTACAAGCTGGTTTTTAAATGACGTTGATCGCCCAAATAAAAGGAGTTCAAAGCAAATAAAAGGAGTTCAAAGGAGTGTGACCTTTTATAAATAGTTTTACAAAAACGCCTGAGGCAGTGCTTCTATTTCACTGTAAATATCTGTACAGAACTGTTTGTTCAGTCCTGTTTTGATACATTTTAGTTAACTAGTGTGAATACAAGGCAAGGCAAGGCGTTCACACTCTTGAGATTCTGTTTCTGTTCATTCTGGACGTTTTTCGAATCGCTAAAACTCTGGCAATCTTCACCCGTTCGTCACCATTCAAATATCAAATCCTGCAGCTTTTTCGGGCACTTTCCGGCTAAGTTCTAGCTTTTTGAAATCTCGTCAACTTTTTGAAGTATTTCGACTTTTGTGCAACTTTTTTTCAGATTTCAACCGTTCAACTTTTAAACTGTTCAACTGTTTCAACTTTTTCAACTTGTTGTAACATTTTCAACTGACACTTTTTCAACTTTTTGACACTTTTTCAACTGTTTGACACTTTTTCAACTTTTTCAACTGTTTCAACTTTTTGAAACTTATTCAACTTTTTGAAATGTTTTTAACTTTTCAACTTTTCCCACTTTTAGCTTTTCCAGCTTTTTTCTACTTTTTCAACTGTTTGACACTTTTTTTACTTTTTCAACTTTTTGAAAATTGTACAATTTTTGGAAAATTGTGCATTACAGATTTGCCACCAGCATTCATACCATCATGCATTTGCCGCGGGAAATGCAGATCATCTAGTTATAGTTTAGATTTACGTTACAAGTAAACAAAATGATTCGTTAACCATGTCTGTGACTTTCATAGTCAATAAATCTGTTTTTACCAGCCGAATTTGTAATTTTATGGTGTTTTTAGATCCACTGTTTTAATACAGTATGCCAAAGTGATGAAAATACTTCAGAAATGTATTTATGAGGTTGTCCTGAACAAAATGACACCAAACAAGGCGCAAGGTTTAAGAATTTTATATCTGAGATATAAAGGAAAACTCAATCGTAGTGAAAAACGGCACAAAATGCTTTCAGGCCCCGAAGGGTTAATTTGAATGTGAGACTTTAAACTTGTATCTGATGGACGATGACCAACGGACAGAGCCTTGTACAAACAAGCTACCAAGACGCCCCCCCCCCCTCGCCATATCATCACGACCAGATCCCCCCCCCCCCCCCCCTTGTTCAGGAGGAAGTACTTGGTTTTTTTTTTTTGGTTCTCTTACTGAAAGTATGGACACGGTGATGGATTTTCTTCTTTTTTAACCCTTTGTGTGGCGTTTGAAAAAACGTCCCTATGTGGCGTTCGTGGCTGTTTTCATCCACTCACTTTGACCCCTGTAAAAATATATCAGATAAATATTTCTTCAAAAAAAATTTGCATAAATCTGTTAATCAACTTCAGTCCTGATCAAAACTACCAAATATAAAAAAAAAATAATTCAAAATGAACCTTTAAATGCCCATTTAGAAGATAAAGACACTGAAATGGGAAGAAATACACACAAAATGACTCATTTTCAATATAAAATGTGATCGGATATTGGATTTTTTTTACATGTTATTACAGTCTTGGATATGTCAAAGATTAGTAATGTAATTATCTTTGAAGCATATTTAGTTTTTGTGCAAAATCAGATTTTCAAAAAAACTCCCTTTGGTGGCTGTTTTCATCCACAGCTGTAAAAATACATCAGATAAATATTTTACATCATATTTTTTTTTACATAAATCTGTTAATTGGCCATAAAATTATATCAGAAGAATATTTTTTTCAACTTTTTTTTGCATAAATCTGTTAATCAACCTCAGTCCTGATCAAAACTACTAAATATTTAAAAATATATATTTTTTAATTAACCCTTTAAATGCCCATTTAGAAGATGAAGTCACTGATTTTGGGAGGGAAAAAACAAATTGTAAAATTTTGTCAAAGTGTTTTTCCCATATCACTGACTTTATCTTCTAATTCTGCATTTAAAAGGTTAATTTAAAAAAAAGTAATACTTTTTGGTATCAGGACTGAGGTTGATTAACAGATTTATGTAAAAAAAATATTTATCTGATGTATTTTTACAGCTGTGGATGAAAACAGCCACCAAAGGGAGTTTTTTTGGAAAATCTGATTTTGCACAAAAACTAAATATGCTTCAAAGATAATTACATAACTAATCTTTGACATTTCCAAGACTGTAATAACATGTAAAAAAAATCCAATATCCGATCACATTTTATATTGAAAATGAGTCATTTTGTGTGTATTTCTTCCCATTTCAGTGCCTTTATCTTCTAAATGGCCATTTAAAGGTTCATTTTGAATTATTATTTTTTAATATTTGGTAGTTTTGATCAGGACTGAAGTTGATTAACAGATTTATGGAAAACATTTTGAAGAAATATTTATCTGATATATTTTTACAGGGGTCAAAGTGAGTGGATGAAAACAGCCACCAACGCCACATAAGGACATTTTTTTTGCCGACAGTGCATTATTGACCGAGTGAAAAATTTTAAATCAAATTTTTAAATTGCATGTAAAAGTAAAGCTTCCTCAGCAAAAATCATGTCATTTGAGCCAAAACAGTGAAAATTTTTGATCAAATTAAGAGTAAAAATTACTCCAAGTGGACGTTTTTTCCCCACAATGCCACACAAAGGGTTAAAAGAGCATCAACCAAAGGCTTTATCTATGATTGCGTCTGAAAAGCTTCCCCCCATGCAAACAGACCTGCTGGCGGGGGACGCAGTTATAACGGCTTCATTCAGAGGTGAATTCTCCGGTGAATTTCCGAAAAAGGTGGCAAAATAAAAATGTGAAATTGAATGTGTTGTCATTATGTGAATTCCAAGTCGCGGCACAGCGGAAGAGTACACGACTTCAGCAAGCAAATTACTATCCCATTGCAGAAATAAGCCTCGTGTCTTGCTTTCATCAGACGTTCTCTCTCAATCTTGTTTTGAGGTACAATAGTGATAAATAGTGCTTTCCGGTTGTCCGCAAAAAACACAGAATTGACTAGCTCACCCTCTTCGAATTTTAAGTTTAAACTTGAACAACATCAAGGATTCTAAGTTGGCATGGGGAAAAAAAAATTGCTTTGATATTAAAAATTGGAATTGCCCATAAAAAATAACAGAAAATATTTTTTTTTAATTGATGCATTTCGCAAGAAGGATAAGTGCTTCCTGGTGCAAAATGTAGTAAAATTCTTATACTTTATTTCTACTGTGGATTTTCTTTTTTATGTTTCGTTGCAGAAAGAAAAAGTTTTTAACATCTGAATCTGCAGAAAAGCCTGAAAACCTCCTTGCCGTAACATTTCTTTTCCGGCGAATGTTGCTCATGACAAATCTTCTAAGTTCTGCATGTTTGTACTTTTAGTTTTGGAGATGAACTTTAAACATCAAACATCGATTTGTCCAAAACTTGTTCCAGGGTTTAAAAACATCCCCATCCTTCTGCTGACTTCCGGTTGTGCCCCGTAACGAGCAACGTGATTGGTCAAATGATACCATGTAGCCTATACATTAACAAAGGTGGCCTCTGATTGGTTTGTAATTCTCTGACTCAGGGAGGATTTTTCATTTCCAATGAGAGAATGAAATGAGAAAAGGAAACCTGTTACTCTTAACCCCCTCTGGGGGCCGGCGGACGCACCGGCGCGTCCTCGTCACATGACCGTCTGAAAAGGCAGTAGCGTCACGGCGCAGCGTCGTCTGGTCCAGTGTTTCAATCCGTGTCCAAAGTGCAGATATTAAACTACAAGCTGGTTTTTAAATGATGTGGATCGCCCAAATAAAAAGATGGACAATTGTCCATCTTTTCATGCGTATTTTTCCCCGTCGTGACTGAAGTGTGTGTGTGGAAATTTGCGCAATTGACCTCAACTGTTCTGTTTCTGAAAGCGTCGGGTTCATACGGACCTCAAACACACCGAGTGGGCTTTGATAGCATCGACGATATTATTAGGGTCAAACGTAGGGCCCTGTTGGTGAACCCTAGCTCAGTAGCATTAGCATCAAAGCTGTACTGTGAGGGTGAATTGGTGAAAACTTCCACCCCCCAAAAAATTGCATTTGGAAAGCACGCTTGGCTTTGAGTTTGGTTTTTTCTTCAAAATTTGGATTCGGAATGTTACTTTTTTTGTTTGTTTTCATGGTGACGGAGGTACTTTACACAAAAAAACAAAGCTAAATTTGGAGTCGTTTAAAAAAATGTGCCAATGAGCGTCTGAAGAGGCAGTAGCGTCACGGCGCAGCGTCGTCTGGTCCAGTGTTTCAATCCGTGTCCAAAGTGCAGATATAAAACTACAAGCTGGTTTTTAAATGACGTTGATCGCCCAAATAAAAGATATGAGGAAAAATATGTGTGACCTTTTGTAAATAGTTTTACAAAAACGCCTGAGGCAGTGCTTCTATTTCACTGTAAATATCTGTATAGGTGTTTGTTCAGTCCTGTTTTGATACATTTGAGTTAATTATAGTTTAGATTTACTTTACAAGTAAACAAAATGATTCCTTAACCATGTCTGTGACTTTTATAGTCAATAAATCTGTTTTTAACACCAGAATTTGTAATTTTATGGTGTTTTTAGGTCCACTGTTTTAATACAGTATGCCAAAGTGATGAAAATACTTCAGAAATGCTTTTATGAGGTTGTCCTGAACAAAATGACACCAAAAAAGGCGCAAGGTTTAAGGATTTTATATCTGAGATATAAAGGGAAAATCAATTGTAGTGAAAATGCTTCAGGCCTTCACAAAATGCTTCAGGGATTCAGAGGGTTAAGAAGCGAAATTCACCCAGTCGCCGACCAAATACATTTTGGACACCCATCATGGTGTCCACATATAGGAGGACATCCTTTTGGGTTGTCTCGACCAGAATACATACTCAGTTTGGTTCTTAGGAGGATATCTGCATGTGAATTTCAGTTTTCTTGTATATTTGAATATCCCTGCCTCCCTATTTTTTGCCGCAAAGGGAAAAAGCACATCAGAAACAGCCGTATGGGAACATGGGAGCCAAGTAAATACTACTGGAAATATTCTCAGCCAGACTCCAGGGATTTTTTTCTTTCTTTTAAGAATAGTTCAAAGGAATTCGCCCCCAAAAAAACACATACAACACACACACAAAAAAAAACATGACCCCCGTGAGACCCCCCGTTTCAATCCTTTGCCATATTTGAAGCTTCCATTAGCATGCGCGGTTGGGGAAACGGTTCTTCCTTGCTGTCAGTCACTTCTTCTCAAGCATGAAATTCGACGGATTTGATATTGATCTGATACCACGAAAATACAAGGCCGGAATCGCCGATACCGATCCAATATCGATACTTTATAGCAGGGGGGGCCACACTTTTTCAGCCTGCGAGCTACTTTATAAAACGACCAAGTCAAAGTGATCTACCCACTACAAAAACGCAAAACGTATATTTATTTTCAAATATATTGAGGATTCTTTATATGTACAATGTATAATGAGGCACCTTGCAAAACCGTATGAGCCAATATTGTGCAACACGACATAATTAACTATGAATTTTTTTTGTAATGACCTGAGTTTACTTTGATGTTACTTTGATCTTTGGTATCGTGACGCTCGACTGGCAGACGAGACAAACGCACTTCGAAAATGACATCGTGAAAAAACAGTCCACCTCCCATTCCTCATGAAAGTGACTCATCTTCGTCTTCTCACTTGGTCCAGCCCCCCCCACTCATTTTTTGGGGGGGGCTTCAAATTTGCGGTAACTCGCCGACTAGCTTGTTAGCTTCGCCACAATTAGCGTCGTCGTTTGCGCGTGTGCGTCGACCTAAAGGTCAGAAACATTCATCCGTCACCTGACGCTGCGTTCGATCGTACTCGTAATTCGGAAAGGTAAATTAGTTTCATTACACCAGCGTCTGTATTTTTTTCTAATGTCATGCGATCTACTATTACGACCTTTGCGATCGACGTATTGAAGCACCCCTGCTTTATATATTCAAAGTTAACGCGTCATCAAAGTGGTATGTCTTGATGAATTGTTTTCACGATTTTTCCTTTGGTTTGATAATTAGTTGTGACCTCGACCTGAATTTTGGAAAATATATATATATATATATTTGTAGGAAAACCGGTACAACAATTTTCTCCTATACATCGTAATGTGTGGATTTTTATTTTCTTCAATAAACAAAGTGTATGTGCTCAGCATGTAATGCAGGAGAGAGGAGTCGACGAGCTCGTATTGGAGAAACGAGGCTAGTTGTCTAAATGCATCACTCTAATAAAACCTGGGGGGGGAGGGGGGGGGGGGAGCTGTACTGCGGATGTTGACCTTGTCAGTATTAAGTTCTCGAATTGCTCTCTGGGGGGTGAAGCACGCAGATGCACCAGAGGTATGACTGTAACCCCCCCCCCCCTCCCCACCCCTCCCCCCCCCCCCTCCTTTACTTCCTGGTTGAATTCCCGTCTTTGCTTCGGCGCCTTATTAATCGCCCTGCGCTGAATTGCGCTTCCGCCGCTCGTCATTAGACGGCGAAGCGCAATTTCACGTGGGATAATACGCAGAACGCCAAGATAGTAATTACCTTTCAGTCACCAGTAAGACCCCGCACCCCCCCCACCCCCCCCTCCCCCCTGCATATGTCGCTGTTCAGAACGATGCGCCTTTACAAATCACAAAGTGTGACAACCGTTCATCAGTGTGATAAATGATTATCAAAAGGAGCTCCTGCGAATATGTAGACCGACCCATCGGGCGCAGCTTGGTGGTTCCCCACATGAAAGAACCTATATAAACATATATGTTTTAATATAGGTTTTGATATAGGTGTTGAATATATGTGACATATATAAAATTGGCCGTTTTCCTATGTTTTATGTACATATATCTACATATATAAAATTGGCCGTTTTCACATATGTACATATATGTACATATATGTACATAAAATATAGGAAAACGGTCAATTTTATGTATGTTTTAATAAAGGTTTTGAATATATGTGACATATAAAATTGGCCGTTTTCACATATGTACATATATGTACATAAAATATAGGAAAACTGTCAATTTTATATATGTTTTAACATAGGTTTTGAATATATGTGACATATATAAAATTGGCCGTTTTCCTATATTTTATGTACATATATCTACATATATAAAATTGGCCGTTTTCACATATGTACATAAAATATAGGAAAATGGACAATTTTATATATGTTTTAATATAGGTTTTGAATATATGTGACATATAAAATTGGCCGTTTTCACATATGTACATATATGTACATAAAATATAGGAAAACTGTCAATTTTATATATGTTTTAATATAGGTTTTGAATATATGTGACATATATAAAATTGGCCGTTTTCCTATATTTTATGTACATATATCTACATATATAAAATTGGCCGTTTTCACATATGTACATTAAATATAGGAAAACTGTCAATTTTATATATGTTTTAACATAGGTTTTGAATATATGTGACATATATAAAATTGGCCGTTTTCCTATATTTTATGTACATATATCTACATATATAAAATTGGCCGTTTTCACATATGTACATAAAATATAGGAAAATGGACAATGTTATATATGTTTTAATATAGGTTTTGAATATATGTGACATATATAAAATTGGCTATTTTCCTATATTTTATGTACATATATCTACATATATAAAATTGGCCATTTTCACATATGTACATAAAATATAGGAAAATGGACAATGTTATATATGTTTTAATATAGGTTTTGAATATATGTGACATATAAAATTGGCCGTTTTCACATATGTACAAATATGTACATATATGTACATAAAATATAGGAAAACGGTCAATTTTATATATGTTTTAATATAGGTTTTGAATATATGTGACACATATGTACATATGTGTCACATATATTCAAAACCTATATTAAAACATATATTTTTATATAGGTTCTTTCCATGTGGGTATGTGGCATATCTATGCATAGATGCAGCATATATGTGCATATATGCAGCATATATATTGTCATATATGTGCATATATGCTGCATATATATTGTCATATATGTGCATATATGCTGCATATAGGTTTCATATATGTGCATATATCCTCGTATAGGTTCTTTCCATGTGGGGGTGCTTCTTGACTTACATCTAAGTTGAGCCATACGAAGATCTGGACGATATCGTAGCTCCACCACCAAACTCTTGATATCTCTCCCTGCCGCAAAAAAAATATATTTTTTAAAAAGCCTACGGTGAAGCGATTCCCAGGTGAGTGAAAGACGTCTGAGATAAGATGAGAGGTAGAGCACTGACAGACTAATGTGATGTAGTGAGGGGGGGTTGGGGGGGGGGCAAGAAGAAAGAAATGGGTCCATTCTGAGATCGTCAGAAGCTTTCTGGTCCGATAAAAGTTCCACGTGACCCAGATTCCAGCCAGCAGATTGCTAATGGATGAAACTCAAGCTGACACGCACTTGCTGAACTATTTGAGCGTCGGCAATGTGTGTCGGGAGAAACTGGTCAGGAAGTAACACCCGAGCGTTTGCGTCATGTATGTTGCTATACGTTTCTTTTTCCGTCATGGCGAGGTTACGGTTCAATTTCTCCACGGCTGTAAGCGTAATCAATGTTTTATTTAAAGCCTTCCCACATGGAAAGAACCTATATAAAGATATATGTTTTAATCTAGGTTTTGAATATATGTGACATATATAAAATTGGCCGTTTTCCTATATTTTGTGCACATATATGTACATATATGTACATATATGCACACATATAGGTGTGCATGTATGTGCACATATAGGTGTGCATATATACGCACATATATGTACATATATGTACATATATGCACACATATAGGTGTGCATGTATGTGCACATATAGGTGTGCATATATACACACATATAGGTACATATATGTACATATATGCACACATATAGGTGTGCATATATGCGCACATATAGGTACATATATGTACATATATGCACACATATAGGTGTGCATATATGCGCACATATAGGTACGTATATGTACATAAAATATAGGAAAAAGGCCAATTTTATATATGTCACATATATTCAAAACCTATATTAAAACATATATGTTTATATAGGTTCTTTCCATGTGATACCAATTTCACGTGTTCACACATACATAAGTTCTTCTTGCGTAATTGTTTTTTAGTTAGTTCTTAGTTATTGCCTTGATATGACAGTTGCCAAAGTGAGATATATGGGCTATATATATATATATATGTGGAAATAAAGAAGCAGTACAGGAGACCTATATGGCCTGTATATTCACATATATGTCCCTCAAGTTTGCCTATATGTGGCATATATATGCATAGATGCACATATATGCAGCATATATGCAGCATTTATGTGCATATATGCTGCATATAGGTTTCATATATGTGCATATATCCTCATATAGGTTTTTTCCATGTGGGCTAACGGCAAGTTCAATTTTTAACTTTAAAGGCCCATATATAGCCAATTGACTAATTCAGAGACGTCGTTGTATGAACAACAACAATCTGAGTTCAACTGAAGCAGAATTACAACCATGAAGCTGCTGAATAATTTCATAATCCCCATCGAAAGAACAACAAAGACAAAAAAAAATGGCGTCGTCTTCCGTCACTTGTCTCGTCCACCTTCGCACGTCTCCGGAGACGCGTCGCATCTGCGAGACAATCGCTTTCAAATGGCGTCGAGATTAATTAGTTGTTTAAGCTCTGTCATGTCGCAGAGACGCCTGTTTAATGAGCCCCCCCCCAAAAAAAATCTCGCCCGCTTTTGACTGGCGGGTTAAAAAATAAAACGCTCGTTCGGGAGCTCTTGGTAGGTTAAATATAGACTGATTTCTTCCTGACGGCTTCCAGGTCTGATCGGTTTGTCAGACACTCACATTTTAAGGCCTCCTATTGTTTAGTTATCTATTTTATTTGAACATTCTGGGAGGTTGTAAGCAGTTTCGTGTCAATTTAAAGGGGCCATGTTATGCAGTTGTGCAACACTTTCCCATGGGTCTCAGCGCAGTTGTGCAACACTTTCCCATGGGTCTCGTTGGTCAAAGTTTCCCACATGGAAAGGACCTATATGAGGATATATGCACATATATGAAACCTATATGCAGCATATATGCACATATATGACAATATATATGCTGAATATATGCACATAAATGCTGCATATATGCATACATATTTGTGCGCGTATGTACATATATGCGCAAATATGTACATACATGTGCATAAAATATAGGAAAATGTAGGAAAAATATCTATAAATATACATATATGTACATATATGTGCATAAAATATAGGAAAATGTAGGAAAAATATATGTACATATATGTGCGTATATGTACATACGCATACATATATGTGCGTATATGTACATATATGTACATAAAATATAGGAAAACGACCAATTTTATATATGTCACATATATTCAAAACCTATATTAAAACATATATGTTTCTGTAGGTTCTTTCCATGTGGGTTATTGCCCCAAATCCAGCTTCTCCTTAATTTCCCCCATTTGAATATCGGACCAATAGGAGCTGCATTCAGAATCTGCTGTGTCTGTGTGAGCTGTACTGGCTCCGCCCCCACATGTCCATCTATGGGAAGAGGAGGAAGTACTTCCTCTCGTGGTGCCATGTGCCAGAGCAGAGCTGCCTGATTGTGAGAGGAGTCAAAGGGGAGGAGCCTACCTTGATTGTGATTGGCTAATCCCTCCCACCCCGCGATGAAACTATATAGGGTGTGATTCCTGATTGGTTGGTTGGAGCAACACACTTTTTAAAAAACTGAAACAAGCTAGGGAGAGAGAGGACACACTTTCTTCGATTCTGGAGCATCATTCCAGGTATGAGGACGATTATTAGTGTTGGAAAAACCTTTAAAAAGTGTATTTTGCATTATATGACCCCGTTAAACAAACTGCAGTGTCGGAGCGGGAACCATGGCCATATTTCTTTACATACCAAAAGTTATGAAGGTTTTTCACATTGTTGGGATCATGGATGTATTGATGGTCTCAAAGGAAATGGCACCTGGACTTTCTTTGAAGTCCCTGCACCCTTTTGATGTTGTCCATCCCAAATATATCAGAAATGTATGCATATACATGGTTTCCAGTGGTTTTCCTGAATGAAATTGCAAAAAATTATACGCTTTTACTTTGAATCCTTGTTGGTAGAAACGATGGAAAACGTGATACCAATTTACCTGCATACATTATCGACATTGCTCCGATACTCCTTAATGGCGTCCACTCTTCTTGCTACACCAAAACCTGTTATTTTTATACCACTTAAAGGTGTACAGGAGGATTTTCCCGAATTGAAGCGTCAGTGGGAAGCCCAACCTGGTCACACTCTGGTCTTGTTTCTCTCTTCCCAAGCCTTTCTCTTCTTCTCAAACACTTCAAAGACACTTGTTCTCTTGCGACCCTCGGCCATTTTCAAAGTACCCGGTGAGAACTGCGAGCTAGCCGAAGGCGTAGCTCACCGTAGACACCTGAAGGCGCGCATGCGCAGAAAGTGAACACTAATAGATCCACGCTACCTGGGGACGAGCGACGTACGACGGCCTTACGTCACCAGAATGATTGACAGTTGGGAGGACCAATAGTCTTGATGATCCACCCGGAAGTAGAACATCCTCCTGTACACCCACATGGAAAGAACCTATATGAGGATATATGCACATATATGAAACCTATATGCAGCATATACGCACATATATGACAATATATATGCTGCATATATGCACATATGTGACAATATATATGCTGCATATATGCACATATATGCTGCATCTATGCATATATATGGCACATATATCGGCAAAATTGCCCACATGGAAATAACCTATATAAACATATATGTTTTAATATAGGTTTTGATATAGGTTTTGAATATATGTGACATATATAAAATTGGCCATTTTCCTATATTTTATGTAGGAAAACATAAAATATATACATATATACATACACATATGTACCTATATGTACATAAAATATAGGAAAATGGCCAATTTTATAAAAATACGTTTGCCATATATAAAATTGGCCATTTTCCTATATTTTATGTAGGAAAACATAAAATATATACATATATACATACATATATGTACCTATATGCACATAAAGGTACATATAATCACACATATATGCACATATAATGTACAAATATGTACATAAAATATAGGAAAATGGCCAATTTTATATATGTCACATAGATTCAAAATACAGATATCTGCATGTCTGTACATATGCATACATATATGCACATATAGGTGCATATATGCACATAAATGCTGCATATATGCTGCATATACGCGTACATATATGTGCGCGTATGTACATATATATGCGCAAATATGTACATATGTGTACATATATGTGCATAAATATAGGAAAATGTAGGAAAAATATATGTACATACAGGTGCGTATATCTGCATGTATGTACATATACATACATATATGCACATAAATGCTGCATATATGCTGCATATACGCGTACATATATGTGCGCGTATGTACATATATATGCGCAAATATGTACATATGTGTACATATATGTGCATAAATATAGGAAAATGTAGGAAAAATATATGTACATATAGGTGCGTATATGTGCGTGTATGTACATACGCATACATATATGCACATGTATGTACATATATGTACATAAAATATAGGAAAATGGCCAATTTTATATATGTCACATATATTCAAAACGTATATCAAAACCTATATTAAAACATATATGTTTATATAGGTTCTTTCCATGTGGGCACCTTTAAGAACTTTTTGATAAGTGACACGTTTCGCGGAATCTTGATTTCTTGTCAAACTAAAAGGAAGAGAGAATCCTGGGAAAAGGCGTCCTACCGCCCCCCCCCCCCCCCCCCCGAAGCTCCCCAGTGGACGCAATTACTCGAGCAAACACATACAGCACTACATCGTCTCCCAACGGGCGTCTCCTGATGACCTGCACCCCAAAGGTCATGTAAATGAGCGCGTCTTGTTTGCGGCGGCGGGTAAAGACGTAAAGAGAAGAGACTCTCCGGCGCCCCGCAGTGCCGGCTGAATTATTTATGGAAGTGCTGACAGAGAAGAGGAGCGGGTTCAACAAGGCGCGTTTCTCAGGGGGGGGGGGCAACAGCAGCCAAACAGTCAGGTGGAGTCGTGGGGGGAGGGGGGGGGGGTTGTATCGCAGCCGCTGGATTTTAATGACGGTCCAGTGGTCTCGTTACACGAACCTACAGCCTTTTCTCCCACGTCAGCTGAAAAGAGCTGCTGCGTGCAAATCTGTAATCTCCTGCTTCGCCTCCCACATGGAAAGAACCTATATGAGGATATATGCACATATATGACAATATATATGCTGCATATATGCCCATATTTGACAATATATATGCTGCATATATGCACATATATGACAATATAAATGCTGCATATACGCGTACATATATGTGCGCGTATGTACATATATGCGCAAATATGTACATATGTGTACATATATGTGCATAAAATATAGGAAAATATATTTACATATAGGTGCGTATATGTGCATGTATGTACATATGCATACATATATGCACATATATGTGCATATATGTACATAAAATATAGGAAAACGGCCAATTTTATATATGTCACATATATTCAAAACCTATATCAAAACCTATATTAAAACATATATGTTTATATAGGTTCTTTCCATGTGGGACCTCCGGCACTCGATCAACCCTCGTCTCTCTTTTTTTTTTTTCCTTTTTTCTGCGTCGCACTATTTCTGAATTGCCCCCCCCCTCCCCCATCGCCACCCCGCCTCCTTTCTTCTCCTGTCCCATACATCTCCCCCCCCCCCCCCCCCCCCCCCCCCACCTCTCCCCACTCGCACTAGCAACGATGACTGACAGCGCATTAAACCGCACGTAAATCATCCATCTCAAACTGAATTAGCTAATTACAAGTCGCTCTAATTCTCCTTTCACTCCGGAAGCAAGGCCGGCCGTACGGCGCGGTCGGTGACACGTGCAGAATTCTAAATTCACAAATCCACATTTTACTTTTACCAATAAAAACACGGCAGGATGAGGATCTCCCCTCGTTTTGTGTGCGAGCTTTTAGCATTAGCATTATGCTAATCCACCCTTGCTCTTTAGTGTCAGCGACGTTAGCTCAGCTGTATTAGCGCCGTTAGCTGTTTTCTTCGTGTTTGTATTGAGCTTTCGGAGCATCTTCCTCTTAAGACATTCCTTTATACGAAGAAAAAAAAACAACAAAGCTACTAGTGATACTTGAGGTATTTCTGGTACATAGTCAGGTTTCGCTCAAGTAACTAGTTTTATTTCCTGTATATTGGAAACTAAATGTATGATTTTTTTTTTTTTTTAAAGAATTCGTCAGGTAGATTACATTTTCGCAATTTCTAAAAAAAAAAAACTCAAGGTACTTATTACTTACGAAGTAATTCTGATACACAGGTTTGTTTCACCCAAGCCTTATTTTATAGATTCGCAGAATTTATCAATGGCTTTTAAAAACCGAGTCAAGGTAATCGCGTTTTCTCAATTTGTACAGAAAAACAAAAAAAAAAAACAAAGCTACTAATGATACTTGAGGTATTTCTGGTACATAATCAGGTTTCGCTCAAGTAACTAGTTTTATTTCCTGTATATTGGAAACTAAATGTATGATTTTTTTTTTTTTTTTTTTAAGAATTCGTCAGGAAGATTACATTTTCGCAATTTCTAAAAAAAACAAACTCAAGGTACTTATTACTTACGAAGTCATTCTGATACACAGGTTTGTTTCACCCAAGTCTTATTTTATAGATTCGCAGAATTTAGCAATGGCTTTTAAAAACCGAGTCAAGGTAATCGCGTTTTCTCAATTTGTACAGAAAAACTAAAACAAAAAAAAAACGCAACTAATAATACTTGAGGTATTTCTGGTACATAATCACGTTTCGCCCAAGTAACTAGTTTTATTTCCTGTGTATTGGAAAGTATATGTATGATTTTTTTTTTTTTTTTAAAGAATTCGTCAGGAAGATTACATTTTCGCAATTTCAAAAAAAAAAAAAAACTCAAGGTACTTATTACTTACGAAGTAATTCATATACACAGGTTTGTTTCACCCAAGTCTTATTTTATAGATTCGCAGAATTTATCAATGGCTTTTAAAAACCGGGTCAAGGTAATCGCGTTTTCTCAATTTGTACAGAAAAACAAAAAAAAAACCAAAGCTACTAGTGATACTTGAGGTATTTCTGGTACAAAGGTTTCGCTCAAGTAACTAGTTTTATTTCCTGTATATTGGAAACTAAATGTATGATTTTTTTTTTTTTTTTAAAGAATTCGTCAGGAAGATTACATTTTCGCAATTTCAAAAAAAAAAAAAAACTCAAGGTACTTATTACTTACGAAGTAATTCTGATACACAGGTTTGTTTCACCCAAGCCTTATTTTATAGATTCGCAGAATTTATCAATGGCTTTTAAAAACCGAGTCAAGGTAATCGCGTTTTCTCAATTTGTACAGAAAAACAAAAAAAACGAATAATACTTGAGGTAATTCTGGTACATAATCACGTTTCGCCCAAGTAACTAGTTTTATTTCCTGTGTATTGGAAAGTATATGTATGATTTTTTTTTTTTTTTTAAAGAATTCGTCAGGAAGATTACATTTTCGCAATTTCTAAAAAAAAACAAACTCAAGGTACTTATTACTTACGAAGTAATTCTGATACACAGGTTTGTTTCACCCAAGTCTTATTTTATAGATTCGCACAATTTAGCAATGGCTTTTAAAAACCGAGTCAAGGTTGTTTTCTCAATTTGTACAGAAAAACAAAAAAAAACAACAAAGCTACTAATGATACTTGAGGTATTTCTGGTACATAATCAGGTTTCGCTCAAGTAACTAGTTTTATTTCCTGTATATTGGAAAGTAAATATATGATTTTTTTTTTTCCAAGAATTCGTCAGGAAGATTACATTTTCGCAATTTCTAAAAAAAAAAAAACTCAAGGTACTTATTACTTACGAAGTAATTCTGATACACAGGTTTGTTTCACCCAAACCTTATTTTATAGATTCGCAGAATTTATCAATGGCTTTTAAAAACCGAGTCAAGGTAATCGCGTTTTCTCAATTTGTACAGAAAAACAAAAAAAAAACCAAAGCTACTAGTGATACTTGAGGTATTTCTGGTACATAATCACGTTTCGCTCAAGTAACTAGTTTTATTTCCTGTATATTGGAAACTAAATGTATGATTTTTTTTTTTTTAAGAATTCGTCAGGAAGATTACATTTTCGCAATTTCAAAAAAAAAAAAAAAACTCAAGGTACTTATTACTTACGAAGTAATTCATATACACAGGTTTGTTTCACCCAAGTCTTATTTTATAGATTCGCAGAATTTATCAATGGCTTTTAAAAACCGGGTCAAGGTAATCGCGTTTTCTCAATTTGTACAGAAAAACAAAAAAAAAACCAAAGCTACTAGTGATACTTGAGGTATTTCTGGTACAAAGGTTTCGCTCAAGTAACTAGTTTTATTTCCTGTATATTGGAAACTAAATGTATGATTTTTTTTTTTTTTTTAAAGAATTCGTCAGGAAGATTACATTTTCGCAATTTCAAAAAAAAAAAAAAACTCAAGGTACTTATTACTTACGAAGTAATTCTGATACACAGGTTTGTTTCACCCAAGTCTTATTTTATAGATTCGCAGAATTTATCAATGGCTTTTAAAAACCGAGTCAAGGTTGTTTTCTCAATTTGTACAGAAAAACAAAAAAAACCCAAAGCTACTAATGATACTTGAGGTATTTCTGGTACATAATCAGGTTTCGCTCAAGTAACTAGTTTTATTTCCTGTATATTGGAAAGTAAATATATATTTATTTTTTTTTTCAAGAATTCGTCAGGTAGATTACATTTTCGCAATTTCTAAAAAAAAAAACTCAAGGTACTTATTACTTACGAAGTAATTCTGATACGCAGGTTTGTTTCACCCAAGTCTTATTTTATAGATTCGCAGAATTTATCAATGGCTTTTAAAAACCGAGTCAAGTTAATCGCGTTTTCTCAATTTGTACAGAAAAACAAAAAAAAACAACAAAGCTACTAATAATACTTGAGGTATTTCTGGTACATAATCAGGTTTCGCTCAAGTAACTAGTTTTATTTCCTGTATATTGGAAACTAAATGTATGATTTTTTTTATTTTTTTTTTAAGAATTCGTCAGGAAGATTACATTTTCGCAATTTCTAAAAAAAACAAACTCAAGGTACTTATTACTTACGAAGTAATTCTGATACACAGGTTTGTTTCACCCAAGCCTTATTTTATAGATTCGCAGAATTGATCAATGGCTTTTAAAAACCGAGTCAAGGTAATCGCGTTTTCTCAATTTGTACAGAAAAACAAAAAAAACTAATAATACTTGAGGTATTTCTGGTACATAATCACGTTTCGCCCAAGTAACTAGTTTTATTTCTTGTGTATTGGAAAGTAAATGTATGATTTTTTTTTTTTTTTAAGAATTCGTCAGGAAGATTACATTTTCGCAATTTCTAAAAAAAAAAAACTCAAGGTACTTATTACTTACGAAGTAATTCTGATACACAGGTTTGTTTCACCCAAGTAACTAAGCCTTATTTTGGATAATTCATAAAGTTCATCCACTCCATCTTTTTCCCAATAATATGTAAGATTTAAAGAACTTAAACTAAACTGCTTAAAACAAACTGGTGGGTTTCACCCATGTAAATCAGTTTATTAGCTACAAATACAGTTATGTTTTCTTGATCTGTACAAAAATACATCAAGCTACTAATAATACTTCATGTATTCCGGATATATAATCAGGTAGGCTCCATCCTTATTTCAAAATAACACGTAAAGTTCATCGGCCACTTTTTAAAGCACTAATTATGATGATAAAGTTTTCTCAATTCAAATGAAGAAAACAAAAGCGTTTAACCCTTCGGGGCCAGTTTTTGAGGTTAAATATGTGTGATTTTGCTCAGTTTCGTGCCACTTTTTGAGTTATTTGATCGGATATTTGGCTTTTAACCCTTCGGGGCCTGAAGCATTTTGTGCCGTTTTGCACTACAGTTGATTTTTCCTTTATATCTCAGATATAAAATCCTTAAACCTTGCGCCTTTTTTGGTGTCATTTTGTTGAGGACAACCTCATAAATGTATTTCTGAAGTATTTTCATCACTTTGGCATACTGTATTAAAACAGTGGACCTAAAAACACCATAAAATTACAAATCCGGGTGGTAAAAACAGATTTATTGACTATAAAAGTCACAGACATGGTTAACGAATCATTTTGTTTACTTGTAAAGTAAATCTAAACTATAATGAACTCAAATGTATCAAAACAGGACTGAACAAACAGTTCTATACAGATATTTACAGTGAAATAGAAGCACTGCCTCAGGCGTTTTTGTAAAACTATTTACAAAAGGTCACACATATTTTTCCTCATATTTCCGATGAACTAGATGATCTGCATTTCCCGCGGCAAATGCATGATGGTATGAATGCTGGTGGCAAATCTGTAATGCACAATTTTCCAAAAATTGTACAATTTTCAAAAAGTTGAAAAAGTAAAAAAAGTGTCAAACAGTTGAAAAAGTAGAAAAGAGCTGGAAAAGCTAAAAGTGGGAAAAGTTGAAAAGTTAAAAACATTTCAAAAAGTTGAATAAGTTTCAAAAAGTTGAAAAAGTTGAAAAAGTGTCAAACAGTTGAAAAAGTGTCAAAAAGTTGAAAAAGTGTCAGTTGAAAATGTTACAACAAGTTGAAAAAGTTGAAACAGTTGAACAGTTTAAAAGTTGAACGGTTGAAATCGGAAAAAAAGTTGCACAAAAGTTGAAATATTTCAAAAAGTTGACGAGATTTCAAAAAGCTAGAACTTAGCCGGAAAGTGCCGAAAAAGCTGCAGGATTTGATATTTGAACGGTGACGAACGGGTGAAGACTGCCAGAGTTTTAGCGATTCGAAAAACGTCCCGAATAAACAGAAACAGAATCTCAAGAGTGTGAACGCCTTGCCTTGCCTTGCCTTGTATTTACACTAGTTAACTCAAATGTATCAAAACAGGACTGAACAAACAGTTCTATACAGATATTTACAGTGAAATAGAAGCACTGCCTCAGGCGTTTTTGTAAAACTATTTACAAAAAGTCACATATTTTTCCTCATATCTTTTATTTGGGCGATCAACGTCATTGAAAAACCAGCTTGTAGTTTTATATCTGCACTTTGGACACGGATTGAAACACTGGACCAGACGACGCTGCGCCGTGACGCTACTGCCTTTTCAGACGGTCATGTGACGAGGACGCGCCGGTGCGTCCGCCGGCTCCAGAGGGTTAAGGCCCAAAAACCAGTTCCACTGGATCACAGCAAGATTCCACAGGTTTTAATGTCCAAGTTTAAAGTTCTACCCTCAACCTGTAGGTTTTCTGGCGACTTCTTCCCCTTTGGTTTGATCCAGCTGACATTGGCTAGTTAGGATATTATAGTGAAAGTTTCTTTTTAATGAAACACCAAAAAATGGCTACAACATTTTTGAAATAGAAGCCAAAGCAGCCACTCGATTAGCTCGGCTAGCCGCACGAAAGTACATAGAACTATGATTGTGAAGTGAAAAGGAAAAATAAACTAGATGATCTGCATGATAGTGTGAATGCTGCTGGCAAACTGTAATGCACAATTTTCAAAAAATTGCACGATTTTCAAAAAATTGCCCAATTAAAAAAAAACAATAGCACGATTTTCAAAAAGTTACACGATTTTCAAAAAATTGCACGATTTTCAAAAAATTGCACGATTTTCAAAAAAATTGCACGATTTTCAAAAAATTGGCACGATTTTCAAAAAATTGTACGATTTTCAAAAAGTTTCACAAGTTTCAAAAAGTTGAAATAGTTGAAAACGTTAAAAAAAAGTGCAAACAGTTGAAAAAGTAGAAAAAAGTAGGAAAAGTTAACAAAAGTGGAAAAAGTTGAAAAGTTAAAAATGTTTCAAAAAGTTGAATAAGTTTCAAAAAGTTGAAACAGTTAAAAAAGTTGAAAAAGTGTCAAACAGTTGAATAAGTTGAAAAGGTGTCAGTTGAAAATGCTACAAGTTGAAAAAGTGTCAAAAAGTTGCACAAGTTTCAAAAAGTTGAAACAGTTGAAAAAGTTGAACAGTTTAAAAGTTGAACAAATAGTTTTATACAGATATTTACAGTGAAATAGAAGCACTGCCTCGGGCGTTTTTGTAAAACTATTTACAAAAGGGTCACACATATTTTTCCTCATATCTTTTATTTGGGCGATCAACGTCATTTAAAAACCAGCTTGTAGTTTAATATCTGCACTTTGGACACGGATTGAAACACTGGACCAGACGACGCTGTGCTGTGACGCTACTGCCTTTTCAGACGGTCATGTGACGAGGACGCGCCGGTGCGTCCGCCGGCCCCAGAGGTGTTAAGAGTAACAGATTTCCTTTTATCATTTCATTCTCTCATTGGAAATGAAAAATCCTCCCTGAGTCAGAGAATTACAAACCAATCAGAGGCCACCTTTGTTAATGTATAGGCTACATGGTATCATTTGACCAATCACGTTGCTCGTTACGGGGCGGAACGCACAACCGGGAGTCAGCAGAAGGACGGGGATGTTTTTAAACCCCGGAACAAGTTTTGGACAAACCAAATGTTTGATGTTTGAAGTTCATCTGCAAAAAAAAGAGAGAATTATTGTACATTCTGAGGTTTCCCCGCAAAAGCAATCAAGCGGCGCGTGAAAGCGGCGCGATGTGTTGCCCCGCGATGTGTAATTGTGTTTTCCTTCCTGCCTAATTATCAGATTAAGCAGAGCTTGGGAAAGAAAGAAAAACCGCACAGTCATCAGTCAAGCGGAGCTGCAGTTACACCCCCAGGTGATGGAGTTGATTTGATTACAGCAACCTCTCGAAAAATTAAGACTTGAAACTTGAGCTGAACAATTAGCATCGTTTAAGAGAGTCGTGTGTGTGTGTATGGGTGTGTGCGTGTGAATTGGAAAGCCTGATTTCTCTGTGGTTCTGTTGTCCGCGGCGTAAATCAGAAAATAAATAAACATTACGGAATAGCGTTGCGCGGAGTTCTCCGGAGTTCTTAATTAAATTTTGCATCGACCTTGCTAAACTTGGCAGTCCCGTTAAAAGTTACTGCTGGATGTGCTTACCGGTACAGATTGAGGTATTGTGAGATTTTACTGTTGGGATGACTCACTGGAGCTTCTAATCCCGCACCTGGCTGCGTCTCTCTTGGTTACCGTCGCCCCCGGCAACCTGATCCGTGCCTCGCCTTAATGTCCCACATGGAAAGAACCGATATGAGGATATATGCACATATATGAAACCTATATGCAGCATATATGACAATATATATGCACATAAATGCTGCATATATGCTGCATATATGTACTTAAATGTGCATATGCTGCATATATGCTGCATATATGTACATAAATGCTGCATATATGCTGCAGATATGTACTTAAATGTGCATATGCTGCATATATGCTGCATATATGCACATAAATGCTGCATATATGCTGCATAAATGTACATAAATGCTGCATATATGCACATACATGTGCATATGCTGCATATATGCTGCATATATGTACATAAATGCTGCATATATGCTGCATATATGTACATAAATGCTGCATATATGCTGCATAAATGTACATAAATGCTGCATATATGCACATACATGTGCATATGCTGCATATATGCTGCATATATGTACTTAAATGTGCATATGCTGCATATATGCTGCAGATATGTACTTAAATGTGCATATGCTGCATATATGCTGCATATATGTACATAAATGCTGCATATATGCTGCATAAATGTACATAAATGCTGCATATATGCACATACATGTGCATATGCTGCATATATGCTGCATATATGTACATAAATGCTGCATATATGCACATAAATGCTGCATATATAAAGAACCCATATAAACATATATGTTTTAATATAGGCTTTGATATAGGTTTTGAATATATGAGACATATATAAAATTGGCTGTTTTCCTATATTTTATGTACATATATGTGCATATATGTACATACATGTACATATTTTTTTCCTACATTTTCCTATATTTTATGCACATATATGTATATATATTTGTCCTACATTTTCCTACATTTTCTGCACATATATGTATATTTATATATTTGTTCCCTACATTTTCCTATATTTTATGCACATATATGTACATATATGTACATACGCGCACATATATGTATGCAGCATATATGCAGCATTTATGTGCATATATGCTGCATATAGGTTTTATATATGTGCATATATCCTCATATAGCTTCTTGCAAGCGATATTTTCTCCGCAGACGCTCAAATCAGATCATATTGAACCGCGCCGCGCTGTTCTTGCTCGCCCACTCACCGTCTTTATTGAGAGAGAGATTAGCCCGCGGTTTCTCGTGAGAGTGCCGTCTCGTCTCTCAGGCAAGAATCAGGGTATGACCAAAACATCCCCCAACTAAGGCAGAAATAAAGTTACACTTCTTATCAAGTTTGGGTCAAGATACTAACTTCTTTCACAGAATAAGAACAATGGAGGCTTCCAGTGGAGTTCACAGTGTGGCCGATTTACGTATGACACATTTATGTTGGGCTAAAGCAGGGGGTCGGCAACCTTTAATGCCCAAAGAGTCATTTGGTCCCGTTTCCCACTGAACGCAACACCCAAAAGAGCCGCTCACATTTTATTTTGACAGTCCCACAGGAAGACCACGCCAGGAGGACACGACACCCAAAACCTTCTTCACTGCTGGTTGACGACTTACAACTAATAAACTAAACTACATGAACTGAGCAACAAAAACACTACAAACCTAACATAACCCCAATAATTACATTTAAAACACGACAAACAGAAACTCCCATAATGCATTGCAGCTCTCAGCTCCTTTATTGCTACACATTATTAAAATGGAAGATAAATGTGTGAGATGTGGATTGTTAGAACCATGAGTGTGATGGTGTGTCTTTAATGTCCTGTAGTTGTTGTGGAATTCACTAGAATGTTCCGTCACTCTCAACAAGTCTGGAATGAACCTCCTGGAACTGTGGGCTTTTACTGTGAAAGGTACAGGAAGCTCCCAGTTGAGCCGCTGTCATGACCTGCAGCCGCGATTCTACGTTCTTCATCCTTTATTGTTGTAATGACGTCACATCGCTGCGTCGTTCACGATACGCCTACATTTTACCACTCTTTGTAGCGGGACTGCGCTCTGGGTGGCCTTGCCTCCTTACGTCCCTTTCTGGGTGGCCTTGCCTCCTTACGTCCCTCTCTGGGTGGCCTTGCCTCCTTACGTCCCTTTCTGGGTGGCCTTGCCTCCTTACGTCCAATTCCTTCTCGCCAATTCCTTCATCTTTGTCTTTGTGTCTCAACACACCACCTTCTGGCACAATCTTGAACTGCACTTAATGCGAGTTTGCGACTACAATCTTGTCTTTTCGTCAATTCTCGATAACAAGTTCTATGCAGGAGATGAAAGGACTCCTTAAACCTTGAAAAATGTTGCAAGATCAAACAAAAATGCGTCGACGTGTCCGACTACAGTCCATATGTTGCGTGTGGCTACAAGACGGGAATAGCCAGATTGTGTTTGCGCGGTCGTTTCTGTCACACGGTCAATGCATCCCACATGGAAAGAACCTATATGAGGATATATGCACATATATGAAACCTATATGCAACATATATGCGCATATATGCACACATATGACAATATATATGCTGCATTTATTCACATATATGCTGCATATATGCTGCATCTATGCGTATATATGCCACATATAGGAAAATTGAGGTGCATATATGCACCTATAGGTGTGCATATATGCGCACCTATATGCGCACATATAGGTGTGCATATATGTGTATATATAGCCCATATCTCACTTTGGCAACTGTCCCCACATGGAAAGAACCGATATAAACATATATGTTTTAATATAGGGTTTGATATAGGTTTTGAATAGATGTAACATATATAAAATTGGCTGTTTTCCTATATTACACATATATGCACACCTATATGTGCGCATATAGGTACATATCGGTACCTATATGTAGCTATATGTACATAAAATATAGGAAAACGGCCGATTTTATATATGCCACATATATTCAAAACCTATATTAAAACATATATGTTTATATAGGTTCTTTCCATGTGGGAGATTATCTTGTGTGTGAAAGCGTCTTCTTCTTGTTCGATGCTCGCCTCGACGGCTTTCACCTCTTCGGACCTGTGGACATCATTTTGGGTTGTCTTGTCCATAAAACAGAATTAGCTTGGGGCTAGGAGGTTAAATCACGCTGTCCCCATTAGGACAACCCCCCCCCCCCCCACCCCCACCCCGGCCCTGCTGTTCAATCCAAACATCCAGCTTTTTTTATTCCCCTTTTCTTCTTTAGGTTTTTTTTTGTGTTATTTTCTCTCGCTCTTCGCAGCTTGAAAGGAAAACGAGGGCTAATTCTAGTGTCACTTGTGGAATTAAGAGGAAGCTTAGCTTGGATACACAAACAGATTGAAACACAGTGCGCTCAGTGTTTACAACTCTTCGGTCTGATGGCTGAAACTACAAAACAAACACTTTTTTTTTTTTTTTTTGCAAAGATGTCCGAAAGGCTTCTTAAGCACACGTTAAAGTGTCTGTATTGCGCTAACTCGGCAAAATGCAGATACGGGTTCAAGCACTTGAGCGTCGGGATTGAAGCCACGCACATGGAAAGAACCTATATGAGGATATATGCACATATATGAAACCTATATGCTGCATATATGTACATATATGCTGCATATATGTACATATATGCTGCATATATGCACATATATGACAATATATATGCTGCATATATGTACATATATGCTGCATATATGTACATATATGCTGCATTTATGCACATATATGCTGCATATATGCACATATATGACAATATATATGCTGCATATATGCACATAAATGCTGCATATATGCACATATATGACAATATATATGCTGCATATATGCACATAAATGCTGCATATATGCACATAAATGCTGCATATATGCACATATAGGCAAAATTGAGGTGCATATATGTGAATATACAGGCCATATAGGTCTCCTGTACTGCTTCTTTATTTCCCCACATGGAAAGAACCTATATAAACATATATGTTTTAATGTAGGTTCTGATATAGGTTTTGAATATATGTGACATATATAAAATTGGCAGTTTTCCTATATTTTACATACATATATGCGTATATATGCGCATATATGTACCTATATGTATTATATGTACACATATGTACCTAAATGCGCATATATGTACATATATGCACATATAGGTACATATATGCCCATATAGGTACTTATATGTACATGTATGTACCTATATGTACATAAAATATAGGAAAACGGCCAATTTTATATATGTCACATATATTCAAAACCTATATCAGAACCTATATTAAAACATATATGTTTATATAGGTTCTTTCCATGTGGGCAACAACTCCACTTCACTCTTAATAACATCGCTTTGTTCAATTCCGTTAATTTATAGGCAGATAAAAAAAAACACAAAGTCTTGGATTGACCATCTGAAACCCGCTGCGCTATTTTAGGTTCAAGCGAGTTCTTTGAGAGAGAGATTTCAATCGTGACGACTCAGCGGAGAAAGTGATGTCTTCTTTTCTCTCCTCAGCCGTCATTTGTAGCGGAGGCGGCGTAAGATGTCTTTACCAACAGACGTCTCTTTATAACTCCCACTTTTACCTTCTCTGCCACTTCTTCCGTTCTTTCACCTGTCCACCTACTCGCGAAATGAAACCACCTGAACGCCAGGAAAGAAAGAAACTTCAAACCGAAGCGTCTTTTAAGAACGAAAGAAAGCAGAAAAATGCAGGTGGACACTTTCAGTGCGGTCCCTGAATGTGTTATACACTTTCTAATTATCGGTGTAACACACTTTGCATCTAAAACCTGCAAATAAAACAATGGGTTGGATGGAAAAAAAGGGCAGATTGTGCCTCGTCTGCAGAAAACATTTTAAGAAAGTGATGACATCCTTCAATTTTTTTTTTGTGCCCAAATCAGCATATTCCCGGCTCGTGGTATTCGGGGGAGGGGTCTGGCACAACTTGGATGTAACCTGGTAAGGTTTACGGCAGGGGTGGCCACACTTTTTCAGCCTGCGAGCTACTTTATAAAATAACCAAGTCAAAGTGACCTACCCACTACAAAAATGCAAAACATATATTTATTTTCAAATATATTGAGGATTCTTTATATGTACAATGTATAATGATGGACCTTGCAAAACCGTACGAGCCAATATTGTGCAACAGGACATAATTAACTATGATAATTTTTTCTAATTACCTGCGTTTACTTTGATGTTCCTTTGATCTTTGGTATCGTGACGGTCAACTGGCAGACGAGACAAACGCACTTCGAAAATGACATCGTGAAAAAAAAGTCCACCTCCCATTCCTCATGAAAGAGACTCGTCTTCGTCTTCTCACTTGGTCCAGCCCCCCCACTCATTTTTTTTGGGGGGGGGCTTCAAATTTGCGGTAACTCGCTGACTAGCTTGTTAGCTTCGCCACACTTAGCGTCGCTGTTTGCACATGTGCGGTGACCTGAAGGTCAGAAAAATTCCGCCGTCATCTGATGACGCGTTCGATTGTACTCGGAATTTGAAAAGGTAAATTAGTTTCATTACACCAGCATCTATTTTTGTTTTCCTAATGTCATGCGATCTACTATTACGACCTTTGCGATCGACTGGTAGATCGCGATCGACGTATTGAGCACCCCTGGTTTACGGTAAACTCCGGGGCAAGTCGACAAACGGAATACTTCACCAGCCATAGGGTTATGTAAGGGGGGGGGGGTGGGGTGGGGGGTGGGGGGGGGGGGGGGGGGGACGTGACTCGCTGCGAGTGACGGGTGATATTTGATGTTCTCCCGTCGAGGAAAAGCCAGTGAAGCTCAAAACAAAGAGGCTGATATTTCTTTTGTAGATGTGACGGTCTGGAGGTAAAGTGAAGGAAATGAAATGAGAAATGGGGAGAAAAGAAAAAAAAGGTATTTTTTGGAGGGTGGTTGAACAAAGTTGCACATTCAAAAGTCAAGCAAAAGAGCTGTATATGTGGCGCCTCCCACACCCCTCCCCTCTGTTTATACCAGAGGTCGGCAACCTTTAATGCTCAAAGAGCCATTTGGTCCCGTTTTCCACTGAACGCAACACCCAGAGAGCCGCACACATTTTGTTTTGACAGTCCCGCAGGAAGACCATGCCAGGAGGACACGACACACAAAACCTCCTTCACTGCTGGTTGACGACTTACAACTAATAAACTAAACTACATGAACTAAGCAACAAAAACACAATTACTACCGACACTACAAATCTAACATAACCCCCAATAATTACATTTAAAACCCCACAAACAGAAGCTCCCATAA
The DNA here is from genome assembly GCF_963422515.1 of Blennius ocellaris. NCBI lineage: Eukaryota > Metazoa > Chordata > Actinopteri > Blenniiformes > Blenniidae > Blennius > Blennius ocellaris. Next base: position 14,450,539 of record NC_137673.1, on the reverse strand, counting down.
TGCATTGCAGCTCTCAGCTCCTTTATCGCTACACATTATTAAAATGGAAGATAAATGTGGGAGATCTGGATTGTTAGAACCATGAGTGTGATGGTGTGTCTTTAATGTCCTGTAGTTGTTGTGGAATTCACTAGAATGTTCCGTCACTCTCAACAAGTCTGTAATGAACCTCCTGGAACTGTGGGCTTTTACTGTGAAAGGTACAGGAAGCTCCCAGCTTCAGACACCAGTTGAGCCGCTGCAGCCGCGATTCTACGATCTTCATGCCATTATTGTTGCGTAATGACGTCACATCGCTGCGTCGTTCACGACCCTACATTTTACCACTCTTTGTAGCGGGACTGCGCTCTGGGTGGCCTTGCCTCCTTACCTCCCTCTCTGGATGGCCTTGCCTCCTTACGTCCCTCCAGGATGAACTGCAGTGGGACGGGCGGCTCAAGGAGCCGCAGTGGAGGGATCAAAGAGCTGCAGTGGAGGGATCAAAGAGCAACAGTGGAGGGACCAAAGAGCCGTGGGGTGCCGACCCACGGTTTATACACTGTCCTCCACTTGGTCCACTGTGTTTCCCGCCTCGTTTTGTGCCATCCCGCCTCGAACTTGACCCCCCCTTCTCACACAGACTTCTGTTTTTTTGTTTTTTTTTCCTATCCTCCATCTCCACCTTGCTTCCACAGTTTAAAACATTGGAGACCTCAGCGGGGCCCGCCGCCGACCCCCCGCACAGCTACATTTCTTTTTTATTTGATATTCATTCCCACGCTCAGGCGATTCGCCCTCTCCGTCTCTCCCATCATGGAAATGTGAGCGTTCTATCAAGACCTCTGTGCAAGAGATGTTCAGTGGGTTTCAGTCCGTCACACAGCAAGGCGGCGTCGGACGCGCGTGCATATTTTCTTACGTCGATATCACAGATGCTTTGTAAATGGTGTAAAACGAGTGTTTCATAAACCAAAAGCAAATTCAGCGTTGCTTTCGCCAAGGTGTTCTTGTGTTTCAGGGCTTGCCAGCGTCCCATCTCTAACGCATTAACCTCTATAGATCAAGTTGTACGTGTCTGTGCCGCCGTCCATTTTTATGCAGTCGCCTCTTAAATTGCCCGTCGTCGGAAATGTTCATTTTCTTAACCGGTTCACTTTTTAAAGCCAGAGTGCAGCTGCATGTGTCAGATAATGAGCTATATAGACATTGGATTGCAGGAGAAGACTTCCTGCTATAAGTCCAGTAGAGGGATGATTCTAACCTCCGAAAACTGGCCGCTAATGGTTCAGGATCAGGCTTTTGCTTTGTGCAGACTCACTCCTTTGCTGTTTTTTTTTTTTTCTTTCATCTCCCCTTCCCATGCTTTGATCCGTCAGTGCACTGTTATCTCTCCCTGTAAAGACGCACATATATTTGTCGATATGTGTCTCTTTCCGAGCGAGTGAGCATGCAGGGACCATTGTCTGTGAATAAATGTTTTTGTCCCCCCCCCCCCCCCCCCCCCCCCCCCCAAGTCTTTTTTTGTTGTTGTTGTTTTGTGTTTATCAGTCCGAGTGATGGACCTGCACAGCTTCAACTTTATCTTAACTACAAGTTTTTCATGATTACATGGTACACAAAAAGAAATTCACGGACATACAAAAAAAAATCCCCAATAAAAACTAGTTTGTTGGTATTATTTATATTTTCTCAGGAGTCCAGTGCTTCTTTTATCATATGTTCCATCTTCGTGGTTGTAATGTGTAACAGTACATTGTATCTATTATCTATTTAACTAGTCACGAGGGCCAGTATTCATGTAACCTATATATGTTAATATATCGTGTATCCATGTAGTTATAAGACTTTCTTTATCCTTTTGTGTTTTTCTTTTTTTTTTATGAGGTCGGTACATCAAAATTAATCACCCAGTGAGCTTGTCTGTACGAATATTCAGTCAATGGAGTGGAAATCTAAAATCTAAATGGATGAAATCCTGATCAACACTGTTAATCCCGAGACGAGATCCAAGACAGTATAAGTAGAAAGCTGTTAAAAAATTTTTTACAGAACCGCTTCAACAGTACGACCCAACAAGTTGCGTTTATTATTTATCCTAAATGTGGAATGACTTGGCTGATTGACATACTTTAAACGTGAGAAGAAGAAGAGAACAAGACCTTTCGGAACGAGATCCTTCTTCTTCCTGCTTATGTAATGAAGAACAACGACGTGGCGCCGAGGCGGCCGGGCTTATCGGGGGAACAAATTTAGAAATTTCGTAGGTTGAACGAGGCCGTTTCGCTTGTGCGTCATCGAAAACGCGTGATTTCGAGATTTTCGTGTCGGTAAACTGCAGAGGATTAAACGCATGGATCTCAACGCACATCGACAATCACATCGTCTTTCGTCGTCATAGATTGATTCCATTTTCACAAACCACGTAAACAAGATTTGGAAACAGTAAGAGTCCAATGTAGAAATCCACTTTTTAATCGTGTAGCTCCACTCACTATCTGCTGCATGAAAGGAATGTATCCACATATGCAGATGATGGTGTAGTATGTAGTAAATGTCCACTACGTATAAATGAAGAGCTAAATTGTCAAAAAAAAAAAAAAAAAAGGACATTTTACTACATGTGCATGCATGAATACGACTTCCTGGTTAGAAACATACACCAGGATCCAACCAGAAGCCGGTGTGAGAGTGAAGTGAGCCGCGAGGAATCGTTGTGGGTTCCACCGTTCCGACCGAAGGCTCGAGAACGTTGTTCCAAGCGCTTATCCTCAATTGATGTGTGCAGAGGAAGCACGGGGGGTAAAAAAAAAAACCCCGTCTGCGAGACTGCAACACTTTAAAAAATAAAAATGCTTGTCAAATTACCAGCCTTTTGTCGTACGGTCATGTTTATCCGCTTTTCCAACTTGCCGCGTTCTTTGGCTCGGCGAGCTCTTAACTAAAGCAGGCACGTCGTTCTATCCCCCCCCCCCCCCCGGCTCTGCCTCCGAGACTTGCTTAAATAACCGCGGCTCCAATCTGTCAAATGTTTATTTTGAAATGCGCACATTTAAGCATCGAGTTCCCCTCCTCTGGCACTTCAGATTTTTTTTTTTTCCCCCCGCCGCTCACCGGTTCGTCCTTGCAGCAGCAGCACTGACAATCTTGCAGCGCTGATTTAAAAGTCACTCCGTCTTTCATCTCTGCGAGAGATCTGAGCGGCGCGGCGCGGCGCGGCGCGGCGCGGCTGGGGAATCGCTGCATCGAACGCAGGCCGCGCATACCGCTAGCTCAGCAGCGTCTTGACAAACTCGTCTATCCAAAATGCCGCCTTTGCACTCGCGTCGCTATTGTTCTGTTTTCTTGTTGGGTTTGTCACTCTTGTTGTGGTTTGATCGGGCAATGTACACCGCCACGCTGCGCTTTCCACTGTTTGCAAAGTTTTTTGGGGGCGGGGGAGGGGTGCAACATCTAAAAAGGATTTGAAATACTGGAATGGGCGAAATACAGTAAAACGGCTTAAAGTGCTACTGCTAAAATGCACAAAACCAGTCAAAAGTACACAAACTTGCTTAAAAAGTCAACTGAAATCAATTAAAAACAATACTTAAACATGATTAAAAACAAGTCAAGACATAAAAATGTATACAATAATTTTTCTGTCTTTCTTTATTTCTGATGCTTTTTATTACGTGTTAACTGGATTTCTAACATGTGTATTGAATACTGACATAGTTTTTTTTTTTTGCAAGGCACTGATAAATAACCTGTATTATTATTATCATTTATAATAATAATAATAATAACAAAATTGCAATAAATAAACAAATAAAATAAAAAGCTACAATTGTTGTAAATGGTGAAATACATAAAAAATCTAAATGTTGTTTATATATATAAATATATATTTATTAATTATTTTTTTTATTTAGATATACAGTAGATAGTTAGATAGATAGATAGATAGATAGATTGATAGATTGATAGATAGATAGATAGATAGATAGATAGATAGATAGATAGATAGATAGATAGATAGTTAGATTGATAGATAGATAGATGTTAGATGATAGTTAGATAGATAGATAGATAGATAGATAGATAGATAGATGATAGTTAGATAGATAGATAGATAGATGATAGATAGATAGATAGATAGATAGATAGATAGATTGATAGATAGATAGATAGATAGATTGATAGATAGATAAATAGATAGATGATAGATAGATAGATTGATAGATTGATAGTTAGATAGATAGATAGATGATAGTTAGATAGATAGATAGATTGATAGATAGATAGATAGATAGATTGATAGATAGATAGATAGATAGATAGATAGATAGATAGATAGATAGATAGATAGATAGATAGATAGATAGATAGATAGATAGATAGATAGATAGATGATAGTTAGATAGATAGATAGATTGATAGATTGATAGATAGATAGATAGATTGATAGATAGATAGATAGATAGATAGATAGATAGATAGATAGATTGATAGATTGATAGATTGATAGATAGATAGATTGATAGATAGATAGTTTGATTGATAGATAGTTAGATAGATAGATAGATAGATAGTTTGATTGATAGATAGATAGATAGATAGATGATAGATAGATAGATAGATTGATAGATAGTTAGATAGATTGATAGATTGATAGATAGATAGATAGATACTTTAATGATCTCCAAGAGAAATTCACAATATATATGTATAAAATGTATAAAATGAGTTAAAATGGACAAAACCGCACGGAGAAAAGCAACCACTGTAAATGTTCTTTTCCACGCTCTTATTGTTCTTTCATTTGCTCTTTGGTTCAACAACACCCAAACACAATCAAGTTTTTCCCCACCAGTTTCTTATACGCTAAGAACCTACCTGCACGCCCATGTTTTTTTTTGGGGGGGGGGGGTTTGTTGAGTTACTACCGTATCAGCCAGGCAACTCTGCGATTGCTCCAGCTTCAGAAAACACCTTGTCCAATTGAAATGACTTATGTTTGATGCAAACTGTTTGAATGATGCAAATGAGACAAATGAGTTATTTTGAACTCCAGAACCCCCACCCAGCCACAATTAACCCCTGGTTTAGTCTATTTTCACATAATAACCCTATCAAAATTGAGGCCAGGCCTCCACTGGAATCAAACCAACCAGTTTGGACTCAGGCTTTGGTTGTATTTTTAAAAAAAAGAAGGTTTTTAACGAAGATGTGAGCGCTACAGTGTGGTCCAGAGAGACAACTGATAGCAATTCGGTAGCAGCATGCGGAATACAAATGAATGATCGGGATCCGACAGTCGGAGGACTGTGTGCATAATCACTGCAAAAGCATGTCCTGATTACATGCAGCTTCGTCTCCTCTGCAGGGAAATGCAAAATGCAGCAGCAGTCCAGGGATAAAGGTACAAATAAAGAGGCTTGTTGAGTGGTTTGGGGAGATAAGCTGCCTGCAGATTTGAGCCAGTATGCTAGCAAACCAATGCAAGGTTTCACGGCAGCAATAGGCTAATAGAAAGAACATTTTTATTTTTTATTTTTTAGGTCCTATAAAGTACTTTGCAGAAAGTAAAAATTTGCTCCCAGACCATGCTCCTTTCGGATTGACTATTGTAGCGCCCTGCTCTCTGGTCTCCCCAAGAAAACTTTATCGACACAGCAACTTTTACAAAACTGTGCTGCACGAGTGCTGACGAGGACCAGAGGGCGGGCCCACATCAAGCATGTTTTAAAATCACCGCATTGGCTCCCCCGTTCGCTTCAGGATCGATTTTAAGTTGGGTTTTTTTTTATTAGTTTTTAAGTGTCTTAATTGTTTTGCACCCTCGTATTTATCTGATCTACTTTTATCATATCGGCCGTCCGGTGCCTCCTCCGGTGCCGGCCCTTTAATTGTGCCTCAAACGAGGAACCAAGACACACTTCCTTTGAAGTGTCTCCCACTTCAAAGACACACATTCAGCTCCTATGGCCCCCGTTTGTGGAGCAGCCTGCCGGGGAACCTCAGGGCTGCAGAGTCCGTTGAGGTTTTTAAAAAAGGGTTCAAAACTCACCTTTTTAATCAGGCTTTTAACTGATTTTTATAGATGTGTATGTTTTTATATATTTATGTACATCCTAGATGTACGTCCTCGGTGCCCTGCCATCTCTTCATATAACTAGGCATGTCTTCACTTATGTGTATGTCTGCATGTGTAAATGTGCGTTCATTTCCTTTTTAATTATATATTTTATCGTAGCACTGTTTTTAAATCGTGTTAAAGCACTTTGTATTACTTTATTGTATAAAAAGTGCGATATAATTAAAGTTGATTGATTGATTGATTTTCATTCTTCAAGTCACTCTCCCAGAAAAAAAAAACTTTAAAATATACTTTCCATAAAAGGTTTCACTTCTGCAGAGAATAATCCAATACATGCTGTCTATATAGAGCTGCTCAGGTTGGTTTAATCTAGAAAATCATGTTTCTGTCTATATAGAGCTGCTCAGGTTGGTTTAATCTAGGAAATCATGTTTCTGTCTAGATAGAGCTGCTCAGGCTTGTTTAATCTAGAAAATCATGTTTCTGTCTAGATAGAGCTGCTCAGGCTGGTTTAATCTAGGAAATCATGTTTCTGTCTAGATAGAGCTGCTCAGGCTTGTTTAATCTAGAAAATCATGTTTCTGTCCAGATAGAGCTGCTCAGGTTGGTTTAATCTAGAAAATCATGTTTCTGTCTAGATAGAGCTGCTCAGGCTGGTTTAATCTAGAAAATCATGTTTCTGTCTAGATAGAGCTGCTCAGGCTGGTTTGATCTAGAAAATCATGTTTCTGTCTAGATAGAGCTGCTCAGGCTGGTTTGATCTAGAAAAACATGTTACTGTCTAGATAGAGCTGCTCAGGCTGGTTTTATCTAGAAAATCATGTTACTGTCTAGATAGAGCTGCTCAGGCTGGTTTAATCTAGAAAATCATGTTACTGTCTAGATAGAGCTGCTCAGGCTGGTTTAATCTAGAAAATCATGTTACTGTCATGATAGAGCTGCTCAGGCTGGTTTAATCTAGAAAATCATGTTTCTGTCTAGATAGAGCTGCTCAGGCTGGTTTAATCTAGAAAATCATGTTTCTGTCTAGATAGAGCTGCTCAGGCTGGTTTAATCTAGAAAATCATGTTACTGTCTAGATAGAGCTGCTCAGGCTGGTTTAATCTTATAACAGTTGAAAAATATTTGGATCATTGTGATAACTGTGAATAATATATGTAGCACTAACAAGGGTATTGTACGTTGTCCCCCCCACACACTCTCTCACTCTCTCGCTCTCGCTGTCAATCTTATCTCTCTTTGAGCGTTCCCCCCGGGTCGTGTACGAAAAAAACAGAAAGAAAAAAAGATCCGTTTTATTTAACCATCAGCATTCACACTTGCATTTTCTTCTGGGAGCTCAAACCTCTAGTTTAGTTTAGCTTGAAGCCTCGCCGCCATGGCTCAGCTATCTGTCAGTCCAAAGTTGTGGTTGGAGGGGGGGAGGGAGGGGGGAGGGGGGGGATGGCTCTGAGGCTAACGCACATTAGCTGTGTTTATGCTGCAGAAAGGGCAGAAGTTGCGGAAGGTCAAGACAGTAAGTGGCCTGATGAGAGTGTCACTCCGGGGAAATTTCATCCACGCGTCGGCGGAGGGTCAAAAATGTCGGCTGGCAAATTTGCCCTGATGGGCCTAACTCGGAGAGATAATGCTGGAGGAGGCGGGGGGGTGGAAAGAGATTGGGGGGATGGAGGGTTGAATCGACTGCAAAATGCAGACAATCATAAATCTTTCCTTTGATCACAGATAAAGATGTGGGTGGATTTGTCGTCTCGGCGAGCACCGCCTCTGGAAAGTGTGTCATGTTGTTTGCCGCATGCTTCCCTCCTCCTGACAATCACTGCTCGGGCGGTCTCGTCTCCACGCGTTATCTCTTCTTTCACGAATAGAACTTACAAGGCTGCCTTTGATGTCAAAACAGGGCTCCCTTTGTGTGTTTCCTCCATCGTGCTGACCTTTCGATGATTGCCGAAGGGCCTCGCGGGACGATTCCGGCCGTTCCGGCCAGGAATTCGCCACAGCAGCACCTGCGGGTGGACGCCGGAGTCCTCCGTGACAAATCCTGCCGAGAGTGGAACCAGAGGGGGTGTTTTTTTTTTGCGGGGTCGGTCATGCTCGTAATGAGCCGAGGAGTCACGTGGCTCCATCTCGGCGCCGAAGCAATTTATTCTCTCCGTAAGGCCCAGACCGTGGTCTCCAACCGCCAGTCAGTCAGAGCAATTACCAGGAAACACTGATGCAGGTACAACAATGGACAAATGGGTGACTCATCCCACATGGAAAGATCCTATATAAACATATATGTTTTAATATAGGTTTTGATATAGGTTTTGAATATATGTGACATATATAAAATTGGCCGTTGTCCTATATTTTATGTACATATATGTACATATACGCACATATATGTACACATATGTGCATATATGTATGCGTATGTACATATATGCACATATACGCACATATATTTTTCCTACAGTTTTCTATATTTTATGCACATATATGTACATATTTGCGCATATATGTACATGCGTGCACATATATGTACACGTATATGCAGCATATATGTGCATATATGCAGCATTTATGTGCATATATGCAGCATATATATTGTCATATATGTGCATATGTGCAGCATATATATTGTCATATATGTGCATATATGCTGCATATAGGTTTCATAAATGTGCATATATCCTCATATAGGTTCTTTCCATGTGGGTATGTGGCATATATATTGTCATATATGTGCATATATGCTGCATATAGGTTTCATATATGTGCATATATCCTCATATAGGTTCTTTCCATGTGGGATTGCATTAAATTGGGTGGATGTTTGCATTTTGTTTTGGGGTTTTTCTTCTCACTTGGACAAATGATGGTGACATTTTATGATACAGCATTGTTGTGGATTTATGGTTGGTAATTAGCATTAATAATTACTGTTAGTAATGGATTACTGAAAGTGATTTAGGAAAAATTGGAATTACCGATGAAGTAGACGGTTAGTTACTCATCAGCAACTCCTAGAGTAATTGAGTAATTACTCAAAAGTGAATAAATTATCAAAAATAATTTATTAATGAAAAATTATGAATTTGAATAAGTTGATTATTTATCAAATAATAATGAATCGGGGCACCACCAGCTAAGCTGGAAACAGCTAATACCAAATATCAGTCTCGTTTGTCAAAAGGTTATTTAAGTTAGTTAATATTTCTGTGTAAATATAACAATGTTAAATAACAAGGAAGGTGTGAGATTCCAGCACAGACTGTTACAAACCAGACTGAAATTGCAGCATTTACGTGCATATATGCACATATGTGACAATATATATGCTGCATATAGGTTTCATATACGTGCATATATCCTCACATAGGTTCTTTCCATGTGGGACTGCTCTGGTTCTGACAGTTGGAGCCTCCACACTCGGCTGTTTCGCCTCCGGTGGTCTAAAACTGAGAATGGGGAGAATCTAGCAGAGCTCCCAGTACGTCTGTCTCGTTAGCGCGAAGCTTCCTGTATCCCTCTTCCTCGCTCCGGGATCAAGCGGCGGAGCCGAGTGTCGACAGTAACCATCTCCATCATATCAGATCCCGTTATAGCTTGGTCTGATGGGGCAACTCAGGGCCAGGAAGCCACAATTAAACTCCAAATAAAAGAGTCTTTCGCAGCCTTACTAAAAAGAATCCAAATTCTTTTTCGTGATGCCTCATTGAGGAGCCACGGGTTTTTTCCCCGTCCGGGCAGGCTCGGACTCATTTAGGACTGTGACACCCATCCTGTCGCTTTAATGCTCAAAGAGCCATTTGGTCCCGTTTCCCACTGAACGCAACACCCAGAGAGCCGCACGCATTTTATTTTGACAGTCCCACAGGAAGACCACGCCAGGAGGACACGACACACAGAACCTTCTTCACTGCTGGTTGACGACTTACAACTAATAAACTAAACTACATGAACTAAGCAACAAAAACACTACAAACCTAACATAACCCCCAATAATTACATTTAAAACACCACAAACAGAAACTCCCATGATGCATTGCAGCTCTCAGCTCCTTTATCGCTCCACGTTATTAAAATGGAAGATAAATGTGGGAGATGTGGATTGTTAGAACCATGAGTGTGATGGTGTGTCTTTAATGTCCTGTAGTTGTTGTGGAATTCACTAGAATGTTCCGTCACTCTCAACAAGTCTGCAATGAACCTCCTGGAACTGTGGGCTTTTACTGTGAAAGGTACAGGAAGCTCCCAGTTGAGCCGCTGTCATGACCTGCAGCCGCGATTCTACGTTCTTCATGCTTTATTGTTGTAATGACGTCACATCGCTGCGTCGTTCACGACCCTACATTTTACCACTCTTTGTAGCGGGACTGCGCTCTGGGTGCGCCTTGCCTCCTTACGTCCCTCTCTGGGTGGCGCCTTGCCTCCTTACGTCCCTCTCTGGCCGCATGCCGACCCCTGGCGTAGACAAATCGGCGCATTAAGCAAAGACACTGGCTTGATTAGACGGATCCATACCGGAGGGTGATCAATGCTCGCTTTGATGTCACCTGACCTGAAGAGTTCATCACTCTGGCTTGACCTTTACGAGCTGCACTCCCCCTCCCCTCCCCCAATCAGCCTGTCACTATGCTACACCTCCTGGCTGCATGGATTAACGGGCGCGACATGTGTATTTGAACGAGGAAAGACGATTGACTTCAATGGTTTCCGTCTCTTTTCCGCAATCAAACGACTCATTAATGCGTGTGACTTTTATGAAAGTGTTAATTTGAATATTTCTCATTATCTCCCACCTGAAGTCCCCCGTCGGATCTCGTCTCTCCGCCGCCGCCCTCTTCCTTGGCTGATCACCCTGACATTTTCACTTTTCCACCAACACACTCTGTCCCCACCATCACTCTCGTTAACTTTGTCCATCTGCATGTGGCTCCACCGCCCATTATTTGCAATCAGTGCAATCGGTTGAATAGAAATGTCAAGAGCGCCCCCCCCCCCCCCCCCCCCCCACACCCTTTAAGCCTGGCGCAGTGGGGGCAAGAATAAAAAGTTGCCCCCCAGTGGTGAAGTCTCACAGTTTTCACAGCGATTTTTTTTCCCCCCTATTAATGACCGCAATCACAATGGGATAGACAGATTGGGGGGGAGGGGGGAGGGGGGGGGGGGGGGGGGGGGGGGGGGGCGCCGTTTCAGTGCTGATTTTAAAGTGTGACTCGTCCGTTACGTGGCCACCGATTTATCCGTTTTCGTGCCGAATGCGCAAGATGGCGTCAAACCGAAGCCATTTAATCAATGACGTAGCATTAGCATCGGAGCTATACTGGGTGGAGACATACAAAAGGCTTTTTTTTTGTATTTATCTTATTATTAACTATTTTATTTTATTTTATCTATTTTTATTTAAAGGTTTTTATTTAAGTTTTTATTTTTCTTTATGAATTATTATTATTATTAATTCACTAACTGACAAACAAGACTTTAGAAAGACTCGAGAAAACCTGCTTCGAGTTGATTCGCATGCTAGCTGAAGAAGATATCTGATGCAATTCTTTTTAAAAACCTTCCACGGAAATGACAGATTAAAGTGCAAAATTCGAGCCTTTTGTTACATAAAACTTGAAAAATGTAACACACACATTCTATTTCAGTTTACTTCAAACCGAAGCTATTTTATCAATGACGTAGCATTAGCATCTGAGCTATACTGGGAGTTCCAAAGGGTGGAGACATTGCATTTATCTTATTATTGACTATTTTGTTTTATTTTATCGATTTTTATTTAAATGTTTTTATTTTTATTTATTTATTAGTGTGAATGCAAGGCAAGGCAAGGCGTTCACACTCTTGAGATTCTGTTTCTGTTCATTCTGGACGTTTTTCGAATCGCTAAAACTCTGTATATAATTCAAATATCAAATCCTGCAGCTTTTTCGGCACTTTCCGGCTAAGTTCTAGCTTTTTGAAATCTCGTCAACTTTTTGAAATATTTCTACTTTTGTGCAACTTTTTTTCCAATGTTAACGGATGGAGACATTTTTAATTAGCTATAACTTCTTCAAATCTTCACCAATTTCAACCGTTCGACTTGTAAACTGTTCAACTTTTTCAACTGTTGCAACTATTTCAACTTTTTGAAACTTGTGCAACTTTTTGACACTTTTTCAACTTGTTGTAACATTTTCAACTGACATTTTTTCAACTTTTTTCCAACTTTTTCAACTGTTTGACACTTTTTGAACTGTTTCAACTTTTTGAAACTTATTCAACTTTTTGAAATGTTTTCAACTTTTCAACTTTTTCCACTTTTGTTAACTTTTCCAACTTTTTTCTACTTTTTCAACAGCTTCAACTTTTTGAAAATCATAAACAATTTTGAAAATCGTGCCAATATTTTGAAAATTGTGCACATTTTTTGAAAATGTTGCACATTTTTCGAAAATCGTGTAACTTTTTAAAAATTATGCAATTTTTTGAAAATTGTGCTTTACAGTTTGCCAGCAGCATTCACACTATCATGCATTTTTAATTTATTAACTGACAAACAAGACTCGAGAAAACCTGCTTCGAGTTGACTAGCATGCTAGCTGAAGAAGATATCTGATGCAATTCACATTGGACTTTTTAAAAGCCTTCCACGGAAATGACACATTAAAGTGCAAAACTCGAGCCTTTTGTTACATAAAACTTGAAAAATGTGAGGCAACACACACATTCTATTTCAATTTACGTCAACACGAAGCTATTTTATCAATGAAGTAGCGTTAGCATCGGAGCTATACTGGGAGTTTTATTTAAATGTTTTTATTTAAGTTGTTATTTTTATTAATTATTATTATTATTATTATTATTATTATTATTATTATTGTGCATATATGTACATATATGTACATATATGTGCATATATGTGCAGATATGTACATATATGTACATATATGTACATATATGTACATAAATGTACATAAAATATAGGAAACCGGCCAATTTTATATATGTCACATATATTCAAAACCTATATCACAACCTATATTAAAACATATATGTATATATAGGTTCTTTCCATGTCTTAATCTGCTTTGCCATTAGCGGCTAAATATGTGCGCAATTATTGGAATCGGCACCTGCGATCGGTCGTGGAGTTGATTTATTGGCAAAAAGCAAAGAATCCCGTGGCTTTGTGTCGGCGTCCTCCTCCTCCTCCTCCTCCTCCTCCTCCTCCTCCTCTTCCTCCTCCTCCTCCTCCTCTCTCACGGCCTCTGCTCCGGAGGTGAATCCTGTGCCGCCGGGAAACAGAGTAAAAACAATGGAGCCAGTGAGACGTAGCCGGGCTAAATGGATTCACCGCCACATCCCCCCCCTCCCCCCCCCCCACCTTCGCTTTTCATGTGCGGGAGCATTCATGGAGTCCTGATGGCGCCAGCCACGCGTGACACCCCATTCATTTAAACGGCCCTGGGAATTGAAGGGGAGGAAGAAAGCAAAAAAAAAAAAAAAGAAGTCTTTCACACACCTGCAGAGTTGGCAGAAACACCGAATCAGCATTTTTCTCATCAGCCGGCACTAACGTCTGTTTCACCAGTGGAAGGATTTCCACTTTGCGGCTGCAAAGAACCTATATGAGGATGTATGCACATATATGAAACCTATATGCAACATATATGCACATATATGCACACATATGACAATATATATGCTGCATCTATGCGTATATATGCCACATATAGGAAAAGTGAGGTGCATATATGCACCTATTGGTGTGCATATATGCGCACATATAGGTGTGCATATATGCGCACATATATGTATATATATAGCCCATATCCCACTTTGGCAACTGTCCCCACATGGAAAGAACCTATTTAAACATATATGTTTTAATATAGGTTTTGATGTAGGTTTTGAATATATGTGACATATATAAAATTGGCCGTTTTCCTATATTCCTATATTACACATATATGTGCCTATAGGCACATATGGGTACATATAAGTACCTATATGTACCTAAAATATAGGAAAACGGCCAATTTTATATATGTCACATATATTCAAAACCTATATTAAAACATATATGTTTATATAGGTTCTTTCCATGTGGGTTTCTTCTCTTACTGCTGTTTTAAGGAGCCATTTTGTTTTGTTTACTCCACAAAACTGAATTTTAACGAGCGAGCAGAACTTTATCCAGCATTTTTTTTTTTTTTTTTTGATGATGAGCGAGAAAACATCCACTTCAGGGGGGAAAAAAAAAAAAAAAAAAAAAACTTTCTAAGGAGTTCTTAAGTTGTTACTCGGAATCAGCTCTTAGCTAAATTATGGATCCGGGCCAAGCCGAGCGCCGGAATCCTACTTATTCACAACTGTATTGAGTTTGACGCTGAGGATCTTCCTTTGAGCTTTTTACCAACCGACAAAGCCAGATCATCCCGGGAACCACTGTGTCCTTTAAGCTACACACGCACCGTCGTTCGTACAACAACAAAACTGTACCGTGAGATTCGCTTTGAGTGAGTCGCCTCTATTGAGTTGTGGCGAGGTTCTCTTTCAGTCCAAGGACTACTACCGTATTTTCTGCCCTATAAGGCGCACCTACATTGATTGACATAATTTACAACTTCATTCATATATAAGGCGCATGGAACTGACCAGTGGACAGCAACATTTATAGCTCAAAGCCATTAAGTTACATTTTCCACTGATTCTAACACCCAGAGAGGTGCACACACTTTATTTTGATAGTCCTACCTGCAGCCTATGCCAGGACGACACTACACACAAAACCTTCTTCACTGCTGGTTGACAACTTACAACTACCGGTAATAATAATGATAATAAACTAAACTACATGAACTAAGCAACAAAAACACAACACAATACAATTATTACCGACACCACAAACCAAATAGAACCCCCAATAATTGCATTTAAAACACCACAAACAGCTGCAATGAATTATGGGAGTTTCTATCGGCTGCACTGAGGAGCTCAGGATGTCCCATCATGCCTTGCAGCGACAAATTCATGTTTTGTGTTGTTGGAGGTTATTGTGGGTTTTTGTTGGGCTTGGTGTTGTGTTGATTGTGTTTATGTGTTTTTGTTCCCCAGTTTAGGGAGTCATTATTTCATCTAGTTTATTTTGGTTTGTTAGAATGTTGGTGTGCAACCATGAGTGATGAAGGTGTTGTGTGGAGTGTCGTCCGCTCTGAACATCCGGTTGTGAAGTTAGAGTTGTCAAAATAAAAGCTTCTGGTTGTTCAGCTGTCAAATAGCAGCCTGGAGTAGAACAATCGTCCATATATAAGGCGCACTGGCAGCCTTTAAGAAAATTTGAGGTATTTAGGTGCCTTATAGGGCGGAAAATACGGTAATAATAATTACCACCACGCTCCATATGACAAGTCCAGATTTGCATTTATTTCCCTCAAAACAGTGCCGGTGCTCAGTATTTACAGTGCAGGAACAAAAATATATATTTACAGTACAAAAACAAAACCTGATATCAGCTCTTCTCTTAGCTGCTGGTTTTCACGAGTTTCTTGTGACCTGTGCTCTCACAAGCCCCTGCAGGGACAGACCCCCCCCAATCCAGTTTCCCACTCTGCTTTTAAAGGGTAAGCCCCTCCCCCGGGCATGGGATGACTTCTCTCAGCCAATCACATTCATGACAATGCATATTCCACTCCGTTTTTTTAAACGGACTCTTAATTTTTCTTCCGAAGCAAACAAAAACATTTTCCCCCAGCAAAACGGGAAACAATTATATTCAACAAGAAAAATAAAGAATTATATCAAAGTACCGCATGGTCACATGACCAAACTTTCCGTGCGGGTGTATGAGCGTGTGTGCGTGTGACAGCGTGCCGCTGCCCTGTTACTGCTCCGTCACATGAGTTCAGTGTAAATGGACACATCCCACATGGGAAGGACCTATATGAGGATATATGCACATATGTGAAACCTATATGCACATATATGCTGCATATATGCACATATACGACAATATAGATGCTGCATATATGCACATATATGCTGCATCTATGCATATATATGCCACATATAGGCAACATTGTGAATATACAGGCCATATAGGTCTCCTGTACTGCTTCTTTATTTCCACACATGGAAAGAACCTATCTAGACATATATGTTTGACTTGACAGACATAAAGAAGAGAAAACACCTCAAATCGAACCTATTTTGTTCCACTTCACCTTGGGTCGGGTGTAGGTGTAGTGCCACCTTTAGTCAGGAGGTGGAGCCCAACATATGGGTGGGGCCTGAGCGCTAAGCTCCTCCTGTGAGACTCTCACCCTGATTCAAAATCAATTACACCTGTGAGGTTAGAGACTCAGAGATTCAGTGGAAGCAGCTCAGGGACGTCGTTGGTGAGTTTCTACAGTTTGGTTAACTATTTTGATTTACCGTATTTTCCGCACTATAAGGCACCTAAATACCTCAAATTTTCTCAAAAGCTGCCAGTGCGCCTTATAGCCCGGTGCGCCTTGTATATGGACGATTGTTCTACTCAAGACTGCTATTTGACAGCTGAACAACCAGAAGCTTTTATTTTGACAACTCTATATTTGCAACCGGATCTTCAGAGCGGACGACACTCCACACAACACCTTCATCACTCATGGTTGCACACCAACATTCTAACAAACCAAAATAAACTAGATGAAATAATGACTCCCTAAACTGGGGAACAAAAACACATAAACACAATCAACACAACACCAAGCCCAACAACAACCCACAATAACCTCCAACAACACAAAACATGAATTTGTCGCTGCAAGGCATGATGGGACATCATGCCTTGCAGCGACAAATTCAACCTGAGCTCCTCAGTGCAGCCGATAGAAACTCCCATAATTCATTGCAGCTGTTTGTGGTGTTTTAAATGCAATTATTGGGGGTTCTATTTGGTTTGTGGTGTCGGTAATAATTGTGTTGTGTTGTGTTTTTGTTGCTTAGTTCATGTAGTTTAGTTTATTACCGGTAGTTGTAAGTTGTCAACCAGCAGTGAAGAAGGTTTTGTGTGTAGTGTCGTCCTGGCATAGGCTGCAGGTAGGACTATCAAAATAAAGTGTGTGCACCTCTCTGGGTGTTAGAATCAGTGGAAAATGTAACTTAATGGCTTTGAGCTGTAAAGGTTATGACCACTGGTCTATTCCATGTGCCTTATATGGCGGTGCGCCTTATATATGAATGAAGTTATAAATTATGTCAATTGATGTAAGTGCGCCTTATAACCCGGTGTGCCTTATAGGGCGGAAAATACGGTATGTCATTTGACTCTAATGTAAAGTTAAACCTACTACTATATGGTTTGCCCTGACCAATATATATATATATATCATGATTTTAGAGTATAATTTAAGTTAAACAATGAAGGATAAAATTACTTAAAAGTTAAGAGTAATGATTTTAGGTTGAAGATTGTTGATAGTTGATAAATTAATAAAAATGATAAAAAGCTCATGGTGGTAATTCATTGAACATTAGAACAGAGCTTATTTTTTCCTTTGTCTCTTTTACCCTTTTTCTTTAAGGTTTTCAACCTGTTCTATTAAAACTGGGAATAAATGGTTTGAAACCGAGTTGGCCTCGCGTTGATACTTGAGCTCCGTCCACGTCCCGTCAAGCGGGGACGCATCACAAAGAAGAGAAAGCTTGACAATGTTTTAATATAGGTTCTGATATAGGTTTTGAATATATGTGACATATATAAAATTGGCCATTTTCCTATATTTTATGTACATATACACGTATATATGTGCATATATGTACATATATGCACATATAGGTACATATATGTTTTAATATAGGTTTTGAATATATGTGACATATATAAAATTGGCCATTTTCCTATATTTTATGTACATATATACGTATATATGCACATATATGTACATATATGCACATATAGGTACATATATGTTTTAATATAGGTTTTGAATATATGTGACATATATAAAATTGGCCATTTTCCTATATTTTATGTACATATATACGTATATATGCACATATATGTACATATATGCACATATAGGTACATATATGTTTTAATATAGGTTTTGAATATATGTGACATATATAAAATTGGCCATTTTCCTATATTTTATGTACATATATGCGCATATATGCACATATAGGTACATATATGTACATAAAATATAGGAAAACGGCCAATTTTATATATGTCACATATATTCAAAACCTATATCGAAACCTATATTAAAACATGTATGTTTATATAGGTTCTTTCCATGTGGGATTATTCAATTTAAGCGACTTGAAATCCTCCGAGATCACCTCTGCGATTTAATAACCCCCCCCCCCCCCCCCCCTCCCCCCCTGCTTTTAATATCAAGCACCTGATTTGTTGAGTCTTCTTCTTTTGTGTAGTAAAGCAGCAGAATGTAGCTTGACGGAGCTATTTATCCCGTTGGCTGAAATTCAAAGCTCGGCAGTTTGGGACGATAACTGCTGCATACAACACTTCTTTCTTTCTTTCTCGATACATTAAATAGCTTTTTTTTGGGGGGGGGGGGGGGTATTTTAGTGCATCTACCATGACTGGTACTACACGTGGTACTTTGACTTGAACCGAAGTGTCGATTACAGGATTATCGACAGCCACTTTGAAGTAATCGGGATAATTTTTCCTTTCATGTGTCTGGTTTTAGTTATTGTTATTGGCGATTCTGCGCTTGTGACTGACGGTGATGCTGGGACCACTTTATCCAGGACGACTACTCCGGGCAGAGAGTAGAAACGGACACCGGGTGTCGACTTTATCCCCTTTAATAGAATCAGCTGGCAGTACCGAACGTGGATTCCCGACGAATGATGAATAAGTAAATGTATAATGATTGAACAATGAACGACTGGAGAGTAATGCAGAATGATGCAGAATGTAGGAACGTACAAATCAATAACCGGTGGTAATAATGCTCCATAAACTGGAAGTAAATCCCCTATAGCAAGGATGCCCACACTTTTTCAGCCTGCGAGCTACTTCATAAAATGACCAAGTCAAAGTGATCCACCCACTACAAAAATACAAAACATATATTTATTTTCAAATATGTTGAGGATTCTTTATATGTACAATGTATAATGATGCACTTTGCAAAACCGTACGAGCCAATATTGTTGCAACACGACATAATTAACTAGGAACATTCTTTGTAATTACCTGAGTTTACTTTGATGTTACTTTGATCTTTGGTATTGTGACGCTCGACTGGCAGACGAGACAAACGCACTTCGAAAATGACATTGTGAAAAAAAAGTCCTCCTCCCATTCCTCATGAAAGTGACTCGTCTTCGTCTTCTCACTTGGTCCGGCCCCCCCCCACTCATTTTTGGGGGGGCTTCAAATTTGCGGTAACTCGCTGTTAGCTTCAACACACTTCGCGTCGTTGTTTGCGCATGTGCGGTGACCTGAAGGTCAGAAAAATTCCACCGTCATCTGACGCTGCGTTCGATTGTACTCGTAGTTCGGAAAGGTAAATTAGTTTCATTACACCAGCGTCTCTTTTTTTTCTAATGTCATGTGATCTGCTATTACGACCTTTGCGATCGACTGGTAGATCGCGATCGACGTATTGAGCACCCCTGCCCTATAGTGTCACACACATGCAGACAGAGCTAGCCGATTAGCATTAGCGTCATTCACATCTGAGCTAACTGACACAGAACTACTACCAAACACACATGTGCTAACCTATAAACTGAATATCAACACTTGTAGACATGCTTGATGACGATTAAAGACTTACTTCTTCACAAACGCATTCAACATGTAACGAGAGGTTCACTACCGTCTTATTATTATCAACAAAAAAAAACTCAGTTCACCCGGATGTAACACGAGGATCCCATCACTACGGTGGCCCTGAAGCGCAAACCACAACAACAAATGACTAAACACAACAACAAATTGAAAAACACAACAGCAAATTGAAAAACACAACAACAAATGACTAAACACAACAACAAATTCAAAAACACAACAGCAAATCATTAAACACAAAAACAAATGACTAAACACAACATATTCAAAAACACAACAAATTGAAAAACACAACAACAAATTGAAAAACACAACAACAAATTGAAAAACACAACACAAATTGAAAAACACAACACAAATTGAAAAACACAACAGCAAATCATTAAACACAACAAATTCAAAAACACAACAGCAAATTGAAAAACACAACAACAAATGACTAAACACAACAACAAATTGAAAAGCACAACAGCAAATTGAAAAGCACAACAACAAATGACTAAACACAACAAATGCAAAAACACAACAGCAAATCATTAAACACAACAACAAATGACTAAACACAACATATTCAAAAACACAACACAAATTGAAAAACACAACACAAATTGAAAAACACAACACAAATTGAAAAACACAACACAAATTCAAAAACACAACACAAATGAAAAAACACAACACAAATGAAAAAACACAACACAAATTCAAAAACACAACACAAATTAATGTTTTTCAATTTGTTGTGTTTTTTCATTTGTGTTGTGTTGTGTTTTTTTCATTTGTGTTGTGTTTTTTCATTTGCAGTGGTGATTTTACAATTTGTTGTTGTGTTTTTCAATTTGTTGTTGTGTTTAGTCATTTGCTGTTGTGGTTTGCACTTCAGGGCCACCGTACATCACCTGACTGGGCTGTCCAAAATAATGCCTGACGAAAAACCCTCTATTCTAACAGAACACACTATACACTTCACAGGGAATTTGTAACAATTGTATTTACACTCAAGAAAAGGATATTTGACGTGAAAGTTGTTGTTTGGATTTTAAATTTAAATGCATTTTTCTATCAGAGACTAATTAAACTTTGAAAACTGGTTGATGTTCTTTTTCAAAAAAACAAAAAAAAATCATTAGAGAACACAAACAATAAAAAAACACCTGTTTTTTTTAACATTATACAACTGGAAGTTACCATTTTTCAAAATAAGAGCACGTATGAGATAAGGCTGTGTCACAGAAGTTGATGGACATGGATCACTGTGTTGTTTTTTCCAAAACAATAAAAGAATCCCAGGAAATTGTCCCAGGAAAGGGTGAGGATGTTATACAATCATATGTGCTCTTATTTTGAAAAGTATAATAAAATGGGTATTTTTAACATTTCTGTTTGTTTTTTTTGTTTGCATTTTTTACAATTTTAAAGCTATGTCTCTTTCCTGAGCCTGATTAAAAAAATTTATTTAATTTCAAGTTTCATTTTTGAATTTTAAAATGAAAATCAAATAACTGCTATCCTTTTCTGAAGTGACTGCTTCTTTCCCAAATTGTACGTCTTTGTCCAAAAATGTCCCGAATTCCCATCCGCCGCCTTGCCTGGATCGTAAGGAGTGAAAAAAAAAAACTGCAGCTCAGACCTTTGAGTACAGAGGCAATGTTGTGAAAAATGTGTCTCTGCAATGGCGACTCTGTGACTCACAATGGGAATAATCGTTCTACTGTGTGCAGTGGTATGCTGGTCCACTTTGGGCTGGGGCTTTTTTTTTGGGGGGGGGGGGGGGGGGGTAGAAAAGAGATGACAACCCACATGGAAAGAACCTATATAAGCATATATGTTTTAATATAGGTTTTGATATAGGTTTTGAATATGTGACATATATCAAATTGGCCGTTTTCCTATATTTTATGCACATATATGTGCATATATGTATGCGTATGCACATATATGTGCATGTATTTTTCCTACATTTTCCTATATTTTATGCACATATATGTACATATTTGCTCATATATGTACATATATGTGCATATACTGTATGTATGCGTATGTACATATATGCACATATACGCACATATATGTACAGATGTTTTTCCTACATTTTCCTATATTTTATGCACATATATGTACATATTTGCACATATATGTACATATATGTGCATATACTGTATGTATGCGTATGTACATATATGCACATATACGCACATATATGTACAGATATTTTTCCTACATTTTCCTCTATTTTATGCACATATATGTACATATTTGCACATATATGTGCATATACTGTATGTATGCGTATGTACATATATGCACATATACGCACATATATGTACAGATGTTTTTCCTACATTTTCCTCTATTTTATGCACATATATGTACATATTTGCACATATATGTACGCGTATATGCAGCATATGTGCAGCATACATGCAGCATTTATGTGCATATATGCAGCATATATTGCCATATATGTGTATATATGCTGCATATATGTGCATATATCCTCATATAGGTTCTTTCCATGTGGGAAAAGCTGTGATGTGGCTGCTTTGGATTCCAATTCACTTACTACTAATATTACCATAAGACTATTTTCCACAACTCGCCAAACCAAAAGCAGAAATTGGCGAAACGACGACCGTGTTGACTCCCGGCAGTCGGCGACATCCACCACATCACGGCGACTTGTGGTTTTAAAAGTGTCTGGAGTACAGCGAGGGCTTTCTGATTATCACCCCCCTCCCCCCCCCCCCCCCCCCCTCCCCCGTGCAACAAACCCCGGCATCTCTAGTGCATTAAAAGTTACGAGAGTGGAACAAATGGCACAGTTTCCACAATCATTCCAAATTAATGAGTCTCTCCTGCAAAGAGATGCAAATTTCCAAACACGGGGATTGCTTCCTCAACTAAAAACCGTACAAAGAGGATGAAGCGGGGGGGGGGGAGGGGCAACGGGAAAAAAAAAAAGCTTTTCTTTCAGCCATTTTAGAAGCAGTCTTGAACGTGCCTTGCTCTGGTATTCCCCCCGCAGCTTTGCGGAACACTTCCCCTTTATGATGAAAGCCCTTTTTATTGGCCCAGGGTCGTCGGAGCAGCGGGGTTAGCATGTGGAAAATCTGCACAATTCCTCCGCCGCGGTACAACGGGGTTACGCAACTTCCTGTTTGCTACAGTTTTGATGTCACCGCGGAGTTATGTGGGGCATCTCTGACTTGGGAAGGCGCAAACCTGCTGTTCCGCTTCTGGGTCGGGATGCGCTTGCAGTACCATTTTGAGCCACTTGAGGCAGCGGCGAGCCACCAACTGAACCTGCTTGTATCTTTGGTCCAAATGTGTGGACTTTGCATGAAAAAAAACTGCGCGACTTTGAGTCTTTCTTGAGTAAGAAGGTGAATGCGACGATAGCTAAAGATGCTAGCACCCGCTAAGACCAAACGGACGAGATGCTACAGCGACTGAACGGCAAAATGTTTTACCAAAGTGACGAAGAATTAGTCATCTTATAAACATTTCTCTAATTCTTATTTGGGGAACCCACATGGAAAGAACCTATATGAGGATATATGCACATATATGAAACCTATATGCAGCATATATTCACATATATGCTGCATCTATGCATATATATGCCACATACCCACATTGAAAGAACCTATATAAACATATATGTTTTAATATAGGTTTTAATATAGGTTTTGATATAGGTTTTGATATAGGTTTTGAATATATGTGACATATATAAAATTGGACGTTTTCCTATATTTTATGTGCATATATGTACATAAAGGCTATGTGCACATATATATACATATATATACATATATGTGCATATATGTACATATATGCATATATATGCACATTGGCCATTTCCTATATTTTATGTACATATATGCACATATATGTACATATATGTGCATAAAATATAGGAAAACTGCCAATTTTATATATGTCACATATATTCAAAACCTATATCAAAACCTATATTAAAACATATATGTTTATATAGGTTCTTTCCATGTGGGAAGGGAAGAGGTTATGGGAGGAAAGTTTGCTTTAAAAACACTGAGTTTGTTTATTATACAGATTTTGCATATCTACAGGGGAATATTTTGGTTTGTTGTTTTTTTTTTTTTTTTAATGAAAATAAATATTAAAAATGCGCTGTATGCATTGCTGTAACCTGCAAGCAAAAATTACATGACATATATATTAACCCTTTGATGCACAACCCTACCAGTTCCTACACTCGTCCACAAGTGGGCTCAAAAATGACCACCAATTCAAATCAATGCGTTTTTGCAATATACTGGGTTGTTATTCTTCAAAATCTTTAAAACAAAGAGTTGTAATATTTTCATATTCTAGGTATTCCTCAAAAAACATGTTTGTGACATGAGGCCATTTGCATTGTTGTTTATTTTTTTCATTAATTTTAAGAAATTGCAGTTTTTGTATCACGACCCCACTGTTCCACAAGTGGGGTCAAAAATGACCCCCAAGCAGTTCCTATGGAATCTTTTATGAAACTTTAATTCTTAGCAACTCTGACAGTCCCACATACACATCTGATGTTGTCCCACACATCTGATGCAACTTTGACAAAAAAATAAATACAAATGCAAATGGCCTCATGTCACAAACATGTTTTTTTGAGGAATACCTGGAATATGAATATATCACAACTTTTCTTTTCTTTTTTTATAATTAGTATTTTATTGTGTTTTCCAAAAGGTACAACAGTCAATCCTTCACAATACAAGCACATTTCTCCCAAACTCAATGTCCTTTGTAATAAAAGGGAACACTCGCACAAAACAAAGGAAAAATAAACAGACAAGAAAAAGAAAAATATCAATAATACAAAAATACAAGAAACAGTTGTAGCTCAAAACCAGGGGTAAAAATTAAGAAATACTTTATATATATATATTTACCCGGCCTCTGTAGAAAGGATTAGAGTCCACAAAAGCAGACATACATTACAGTAGGTCCGACACAAAGTCAGGTCTCTGTTGATGAATATATTGTAGCCATCCCCCACATGGAAAGAACCTATATGAGGATATATGCACATATATGAAACCTATATGCACATAAATGCTGCATATATGCACATATATGTGCATATATATGCCACATACAGGCAAAATTGAGGTGCATATATGTGAATATACAGGCCATATAGGTCTCCTGTACTGCTTCTTTATTTCCACATATATATATATACATATATATATAGCCCATATATCACTTTGGCAACTGTCATATCAAGGCAATAACTAAGAACTAACTAAAAAACAATTATGCAAGAAGAACTTATGTATGTGCGAACACGTGAAATTGGTATCACATGTAATTACCCACATGGAAAGAACCTATATAAACATATATGTTTTAATATAGGTTTGGAATATATGTGGCATATATAAAATTGGCCGTTTTCCTATATTCCTATATTACACATATATGTACATAAAATATAGGAAAACGGCCAATTTTATATATGTCATTTGTATTCAAAACCTTTATTAAAACATATATGTTTCTATAGGTTCTTTCCATGTGGGGTGTCCCGCCTCATCGGGAAACTTCGCTCTCCACTTCCACGATTTCCCGCGTGATACTTTTTTTTGCTATTCACAAAAAAAAAAAGACCTCAGAATAGCTTCTGCGGGCGAGCGAACAATGCGGATTACGCCAGATTTACACAACAATGAACAAGCCCCTTCACCTTTGGGACCTTTTATTTTTTTTAAAAAATCGTAATTAATTACCCATAATTCCTCGTTAAGTGGGGAACAACATTTCCCCGTTCATCCCCGTTCATTGGGGACGACAGGAAAACACGGATTGACACGAGTTCACAGGGAAATGACGGGATCTGTTCTTTGTTGTTGTTGTTGTTGTCTTTACGTTTCACATCGGCTGGTTGAGTACGTGACTGAGCGCACGGCGTGACATCACAGAGCAGCACTTTTAAACTGGAAGAGAGAGAGAGAGAGAGAAGGGAGAACAAGATTAATAATTCATGCTCTGCAGATGATCGGTGAATAGCGGCGATAAACAGGCTTGTATGGGAGGAAAAAAAATTAATAAACTGACTGATGACTTTGTGATCGATTTGGCTTGGTATCGTAGTGGCTATCCCACATGAAAGAACCTATATAAATATATAGGTTTTGATATAGGTTTTGAATATATGTGACATATATAAAATTGGCCGATTTCCTATATTTTATGTACATATACGCACATATACATACATATATGTGCATATATGTATGCATATGTACATATATGCACATATATGTACATATATTTTCCTACATTTTCCTATATTTTATGCACACATAACTACATATGTGCATTTATGTACATTTTCCTATATTTTGTGCACATATATGTACATATATTTTCCTACATTTTCCTATATTTTATGCACACATATGTACATATTTGTGCATATATGCACATATGTATGCGTATGTACATATATGCACATATACGCACATATATGTACATATATGTACATATATTTTCCTGCATGTTCCTATATTTTATGCACATATATGTACATATATTTTCCTACATTTTCCTATATTTTATGCACACATATGTACATATTTGTGCATATATGCACATATGTATGCGTATGTACATATATGCACATATACGCACATATATGTACATATATTTTTCCTACATGTCCCTATATTTTATGTACATATATGTACTTATTTGCGCATATATGCACATACGCGCACATATATGTACGCCCGTATGCGGCATATATGTGCATATATGCAGCATTTATGCAGCATTTATGTGCATATATGCAGCATATATATTGTCATATATGTGCATATATGCAGCATATATGTGCATATATGCAGCATATATGTGCATATATGCAGCATATATGTGCATATATGCAGCATATAGTAAATTTCTCCACTGTGAGATTAATAAAGGCTTATCTTATCTTATCATATATGTGCATATATGCTGCATATAGGTTTCATATATGTGCATATATCCTCATATAGGTTATTTCCATGTGGCTAGCGGGGAAGCTAACTCATGAATGGGAAACTTTGTTAAGGCGTCCGCTCGTATCTCTCAGCGGTGGAAATGGAGGCCGCGGCACGACCGCTATCCGTTTGATCGTAATTGTATCGTTTTTATTTTCATCAGAAAACGTCCCGAGAAGTTAGCATAGAGGAGCGAAATGATCTCCGCCGTGCAACATTTATGTAGAGTTTCTCTCTCGCGCCTCTTTTTTGCACAGTGGCGGCATTCAAAAAAAATAAAAAAATAAAAAAATAAATCCCGGCTGCCCTGACTCTGAGCGCTGTTTTGTACTTTTTCTCGCTCCGCCCTCCACCCTATTTTTAATTTGTTGGTTTGTGGCTCGTTCACCACCCCACCCCCCCCTCCCCCCCTCCCTTTCTCCGTCCGTCCTCTCTCTCCTCCCTCCTCGCCATAATAAGAACATGCAAAAAGTGTGAATTTTTTATGATGTTATATAAGAAGCCCCGGTGCACCCCAGAGACCCATGTCCTGGTTCTGGCGTGTTCAAAACAAGCATGAGAGAGAGCGAGCGAGAGCGAGGCAGAGAGAGAGAGAGAGACAGAGAGAGAGAGAGGCAGAGAGAGAGGGAGTGAGAGTGAGAGAGAGTGAGAGGGAGTGAGAGTGAGAGAGAGAGAGAGAGGGAGCGAGAGTGAGAGAGGCTGAGAGTGAGAGAGAGAGGGAGTGAGAGTGAGAGAGAGAGAGAGAGAGGGAGCGAGAGTGAGAGAGAGAGAGAGGGAGCGAGAGTGAGAGAGAGAGAGGCAGAGAGAGAGAGGCAGAGAGAGAGGCAGAGAGAGGCAGAGCGAGAGAGAGAGAGGCAGAGAGAGAGAGAGAGAGAGAGAGCGAGAGAGAGGCAGAGCGAGAGAGAGGCAGAGAGAGAGAGAGAGGCAGAGAGAGAGAGAGGGAGTGAGAGTGAGAGAGAGAGAGGGAGCGAGAGTGAGAGAGAGAGAGAGGCAGAGAGAGAGAGCAGAGAGAGAGAGAGGCAGAGAGAGAGAGAGAGAAGTAGAGGCAGAGAGAGAGAGAGAGAGAGGTAGACAGAGAGAGAGGGGGAGAGAGGGACAGAGAGAGGCAGAGAGAGAGAGAGAGAGAGAGAGAGAGAGGCAGAGAGAGAGAGAGGCAGAGACAGAGAGAGAGGCAGAGAGAGAGAGGTAGAGAGAGAGAGAGGCAAGTATTCAGAGAGATGGAGAATTGGAGGATGAGAGGATTGCGGAAGGAAGAAGGGGGGAAAAATGCATGTCGGAGAAAGGGGGGGGGTGAGAAGAGAGGATTAAATGAAAGCGTGGGGGTGGGGGGGGGGGTAAAGCATGCGGTAGAGGAGCCTGTGGGGGGAGATCTTCCCATTAAGAGGCACGGCGCTCGGCTCTCTGATCTCCGGGTTGTGTTGCGACGCCAGACGAGAATCCTCCAGGGCGACAACCGGCGCCGCCAGAGGAACGGCTCCTCTGCGACTGATATGCAAATACGGCGCACAGCCACAGCGGTGAGACGGGAGGGACGCGAGAGAGGATGGATTAAAGGAAGGGGGGGGGGGGGACAAGCCGGTATCCCATCATGTCTTGTCTAGTTTTGTTGTTGTTTTGCGTTCCCCCAGGTGTGCTGCAGAATCACCTCTGAGCCAATGAGGCTTGAAGCCCCCCCCCCCACTCCCCCCCACCGGAGCTCTGAAGGTGTCCTGTTTTATCAAGCACTGAGATGTTCCCACTGCAATGTCAGCATTTAGATGTTCAAGCTATCCATAAGCTATTGGTGCTAAAGCTCTGTTATACTCGCCCATCGAAATATATTATATAACTA
Source organism: Blennius ocellaris (assembly GCF_963422515.1). Classification (NCBI taxonomy): domain Eukaryota; kingdom Metazoa; phylum Chordata; class Actinopteri; order Blenniiformes; family Blenniidae; genus Blennius; species Blennius ocellaris. The sequence goes on along the minus strand of NC_137673.1, from coordinate 14,421,833 downwards.
GGTGATCTGCATTTCCCAAGGCAAATGCATGATAGTGTGAATGCAAACTGTAATGCTTTTTGCTGCCTGCCTGCAGCAGGTAGACTGGAATGCTTTGAAAAAGTTTCATAAAGTTGAACAAGTTTCAAAAAGTTGAACAAGTTTCAAAAAGTTGAACAAGTTTCAAAAAGTTGAACAAGTTTCAAAAAGTTGAAAAAGTGTCAAAAAGTTGAAAAAGTGTCAAACAGTTGAAAAAGTGTCAAACAGTTGAAAAAGTTTCAAAAAGTTGAAACACTTTCAAAAAGTTGAAAAAGTTTCAAAAAGTTGAAAAAGTGTCAAACAGTTGAAAAAGTGTCAAACAGTTGAAAAAGTTTCATACAGTTGAAAAAGTGTCAAACAGTTGAAAAAGTGTCATACAGTTGAAAAAGTGTCAAACAGTTGAACAAGTTTCAAAAAGTTGAACAAGTTTCAAAAAGTTGAACAAGTGTCAAAAAGTTGAAAAAGTGTCAGTTGTAAAAGTTTCAAAAAGTTGCACTAGTTACTAAAAGTTGATAAAGTTGAACAGTTTAAAAGTCGAATGGTTGTCATCGGTGAAGATTTGAAGAAGTTATAGCTAGTTAAAAATGTCTCCATCCGTTAACATTGGAAAGAAGTTGCACAAAAGTTGAAATATTTCAAAAAGTTGACGAGATTTCAAAAAGCTGGAACATCGCCGGAAAGTGCCGAAAAAGCTTCACGATTTGATATTGGAATGATTACGAACGGGTGAAGATTGCCAGAGTTTTAGCGATTCGAAAAACGTCCAGAATAAACAGAAACAGAATCTCAAGAGTGTGAACGCCTTGCCTTGCCTTGCATTCACACTAATTATAATTATTATATAATATAAAGATCCAAGCACTAGAATGTCGGCACTGTTATGTGGTTGAACAACATCGGAATCTACAGTTTAAAACTGACTTTGACCCTTTCCCTTGAGATCGCTATTAGCATGTTAGCGCTCACATCTTTGCCACATGTTGTCCTTGTTAGCATTTTGAGATTCACAGGAGGATCGTGGCGGTGCGACAGAGAAGCGCAAAAGCTTGCTTTATTTTTTATTTTCAGTAAGAATACAGATTGTGAAAGTGGGGTTTCACGATCCTTCTGATTTTTGGGGTTTTAAAGAAGTCATCTTATGGTCGTCTTACGCTAAAAAGATTTAGCATAAGACGTTTTGCAGCAGTACTAATCGTCCCCATACCCCATTATGGGACAAATGCTTCATTTCCTCTTCAAGAGGTTGATTTGAATCGCCATACAGTCTGATTTTTACCATTTTGCATATATTAAAAAAAAAAAAAAAAGGGTGAAGCCTAACCCTAACCCTTTTGTATTGTTATTTTCAGACTAATGTACCTCAAATGATTGAGTTTTTCTCAATAAGGAGGAATTATGACATCTTGACAGAGTAAACAGCCATTTCAAAGTTAGATGTGTAAAAGGGGAAGGCAAACATAAGTTAGCTTCTTCCTTCTCCTTTTTTTGAACATGCTGAGACTTTTAATTTTCTTATTTTCTGCTAAAATATGTTTTTTGTTACTAATAATCATGTTCATGTTCAAAAAATAAATGTCATTCATTCATTCATTCATTCTTTCAGAAACACTATAATAATATGACTCCTTTAAGCAAGAGGTGTCCGGAAAGTTAGCACGGGGATAGTTAGCTTGTGGCGGCTACGTGTTCATAGCGATGTCGCTTTTTGTTCCTTCGTTGTTCCTATTATTGTGAAGGGGAACTTGAGCTGGGTCCGTCATGAGACATGTTGGTAGTTGTTAGCATGAAAATCTCAGCGACGAAATTTCGGTGCTAATGTCTCAGTGCTAACAGTTTGAACCACAAGCAGGTTAGCACTGCCACAACCACCAAATCATCATACTCTCATGTTAGCACTTTGACATCATCACGGAAATCTTCGTGCAGTGTCGTTCGCTTTATGATGCTAAATTTGAGCTACTAGCACTGCTATTGTGAAAGTGAGACACTGAAGCAGTCGACAGCTGGTATTGTCACATATCCTGTCTCTCTTAAAACGTATTCGGAAAACAAATCGGCTCTTTCCGACCCGTCATTTGTTTTTATCTTGTTGATTTGCCACAGGAACTCTCAGGAATAGCGATAGCATAGCAGTCCTTTGATCACGTCCTTTGTGACTCACACAGGGTTCAAAGTGTACGAGTGAATATTGAGGCGTTGAGGTGAAGATAGACTTTTCCAGACACTTGATCGAAGTCTTTTCAAAAAAAATGTTGAAGCTCCCTCCTGAACCTAATCCCGTGTGAACGAGTGGACAAACATATCTGCGCTTCTCAATTTTTTTTGTGTTTGTTTGTTTGTTGTTTTGGTATCTTCCAAGTGGCTCCTCGGCATAATCAGCTCCTTTGCATTTCTGTTCGAGGCGCTCGGCGAAGCTTTCATCATCAGAGGATCCTGTTTACTGTACGTGGCGAGTGTCCTCCAGCTGCAGTGGGGGGAAGACGCGCAATTAAAGCACAACTTCAATCTGTTGGAAAAGAAACTCTTTTATTTTTTGAAGATTCTGACCTGCTATCTTCGTTATTTTAATGACATCTCAGATTGCTCAGAGGATTTTTTAGGGCTGCTGGGCGAATAAATGGGAGATTTGAACGACGCTCCTTCACCCAATATTGAGTTTTAAGCAAAAACTGAAATTTTTTATTTTTTATTTTATTTTATTTTTTTTAATGTAAATCATCTCTCGGTGATCCCACATGGAAAGAACCTATATGAGGATATATGCACATATATGAAACCTATATGCTGCATATATGCACATATATGCTGCATATATGCACATAAATGCTGCATATATGCACATATATGACCATATATATGCTGCATATATGCACATATATGCTGCATATATGCACATAAATGACAATATACATGCTGCATATATATGCCAATATATATGCAGCATACATGCTGCATATATGGAAAGTCCCACATGGACAGAACCTATATAAACATATATGTTTTAATATAGGTTTTGGATATATGTGACATATATAAAATTGGCCGTTTTCCTATATTTTATGCACATATATGTACATATATGTACCTATATATATGCATATAGGTACATATATGCGATATAGGTTTTGAATATATGTGACATATATAAAATTGGCCGTTTTCCTATATTTTATGCACATATAGGTACATATATACGCATATAGGTACATGTATGCGCATATAGGTACATATATGGCCTATATGTGCATATAGGTACATATATGCACATATATGTGCATGATATATAGGAAAACGGCCAATTTTATATATGCCACATATATCCCAAACCTATATCAAAACCTATATTAAAACATATATGTTTATATAGGTTCTTTCCATGTGGGATATTCCAAAACTGAAACACTCCGATATACCTATTTTATTAATGGCATGCCGACATTATCTTGATCGTTGTACGTCGGCTCGATCCTTCCATGATTGCCCAATTCCCGCTAATGAAGCCGCCGCCGCGCGCTTGTCAAGCCACAAGAAAAAAAACGCCTTGCCTCAAGTCCAATGTCATTTATTTGTTTATTTTCATTAACGGAAGCATTAGATGTCTTTTTTTTTAAATTCCTCTCACAAATCCGTTAATGAACATGCCAGTTAAAATGAAGATTAAAGCACCAGTTAATTATCTCGGCGAACGTTCTACGAGACAGATTCATTCCGATAAAGGGAGGGGGGGAGGGGGGGAGGGGTGGGAAAAGAGGAAGAGGAAGTCATTACCATCGGCTCCACTTGTCAAGGTGTTGATCTGAGGAGTTGTTTACCGGGTTCATAGGATGAGGACGCAAATTGAAATGTACTGCAGGACCTCGTCACGGTGATCGGATCCTTTTGGCGAAATGTTCAATTTGAATCGATTCAAAGAATCGATTCACCACGATTGTCCAATACTAGAAGAAGTTCCCTTACCGAGATAATCAAACACCTCGGATTGTATAGTAATTGGTTTAGATCGCAGTCTTGGTTATGTCCAAGAACAGAAATGGGCAAAAAAATACATTTAAATACATTTTATTTTGCAAATTCAAGTTTTTTTTAAATCTCCCCACAGTTTTAATTTGGCATAAAACCATTGTTTAATCTCGACATTCAATATTTTTAATTCCACCTTATTGGACCATTTTAGCAATGGAGACCAACCCACATGGAAAGAACCTATATGAGGATATATGCGCATATATGGAACCTATATGCAGTTTATATGCACATATGTGACAATATATATGCTGCATACATGCATATGTATGCAGCATATACATGCCACATATAGGCAAAATTTAGGTGCGTATATGTGAATATGCAGGCCATATATGTACTGCTTCTTTATTTCCACACACACACACACACACACACACACACACACACACACACACACACACACACACACACACACACACACACACACACACACACACACACACATATACACATCACTTTGGCAACTGTCATACATTATCAAGGCAATAACTAAGAACTAACTAAAAAACAATTATGCAAGAACATATAGGTACATATATGCACACATATAGACGTGCATATATATGTGTGCATATATGTACCTATATGTTTTTGCATAATTGTTTTTATATGTGCATATAGGTCCATATATGCACATATATACGCATATAGGTACATATATGCGCATATAGGTACATAGATTCGCATATAGGTACATATATGCACGTATAGGTACATATATGCGCATATATGTACCTATATGTGCATAAAATATAGGAAAACGGCCAATTTTATATGTCACATTTATTCAAAACCTATATTAAAACATATATGTTTATATAAGTTCTTTCCATGTGGGAATACATGCAATTCTGGTATTTTAAGTCGTGATTCCGAAAAGGTTTGAAGTGATTCTTGAAGTGATTCTTGAAGTGATTTCATGAAAAAAAAAAAAATGATGGTCATGTGATGATTTGATGTGTGTGTGAGAGTGTGAGAAATAAATATGAAAGCAGAAACCCTCCAGAGAAGTGCTTCCACAGAGGGGATTTCATGGTGCGATTATGTTAAATAACCTGATTTTGAACTTATTTTGCTCTTGCTAGAATAGCTACTCCATGTTGTGATTGGTCGGCTCGTCCCGTGAAGCTTTTTTTCCCGCCGTTTTCCGCTCCTCGGACCAACGCCGCCATTTATCTGGGGACCTATTTATTCTTGATGCTTCCCTAAATAGCGGCTCGCAGATGAGAGCGGGGAAGGAAGAAGGGCTTTTCGAAAAGCTACTGACAGTCTCTAATCTGCATGTTTACTGCCTTCATTTAGAAGATCATCAAAGTGGAGCATCGATTGTGTGGCAGTTAGTATGCTGGGCCACGGGGAGGCGCTGTTGCTTGTTTATGTAATGCAGGGGTGCGCAATGCGTCGATCGCAAAGGTCGTAATAGTAGATCGCATGACATTAGAAAAACAAAATAGACGCTGGTGTAATGAAACTAATTTACCTTTCCGAATTCCAAGTACGATCGAACGCAGCGTCGGATGATGGCGGAATTTTCCTGACCTTCAGGTCACCGCACATGTGCAGACAGCGACGCTAAGTGTGGCGAAGCTAACAAGCTAGTCAACGAGTTACCGCAAATTTGAAGCCCCCCCCAAAAAATATGAGTGGGGGGGCCGGACCAAGTGAGAAGACGAAGACGAGTCACTTTCACGAGGAATGGGAGGAGGACTGTTTTTTCACGATGTCATTTTCGAAGTGCGTTTGTCTCGTCTGCCAGTCGAGTGTCACAATACCAAAGATCAAAGTAAGATCAAAGTAAACTCAGGTAATTACAAAAAATGTTCATAGTTAATTATGTCGTGTTGCACAATATTGGCTCGTACGGTTTTGCAAGGTACATCATTATACATTGTACATATAAAGAATCCTCAATATATTTGAAAATAAATATATGTTTTGCATTTTTGTAGTTGGTGGATCACTTTGACTTGGTGGTTTTATAAAGTAGCTCAATGCTGAAAAAGTGTGGCCACCCCTGGTGTAATGAAGCCACACAGATGTGCGCAGAGAACGAAACGCGATAAACGTGAAGAAAGTGGAGAGAACCTGATTTCCATATGGACTGAGGACGAACCGATGGCTATCAGGCTATTAGCCTCTTAGGTCGTACGTTGCTGTCATTTTGCGTTGTCAAGATACAAGATTACGTTCGGTCTTACGGGGTGTGACTACCGGTATGGACAACACTAGCTAGAATACGGACCGCGAGTCATACCGCTATGGGTCGGCCATGTTTGTTTACAGACGCATGAGCAGAAGGAATCATGGGAACCCTCCGCCAAAAGTCGTGCAGATGCTCTCGTATTCGTGTAAACGGCGCTTCAGGCAAATCTCCCCCTCCCCCCTCCCCCCCCCTCTCTCTCGTCATTCCCACCCACTCTGACGGGGGAGACCGAAGCAAGAAACTCTGCCTTGTTACATCATCGCCCTGTACCCTGATCAAAATTCATGTATTCCTCCTGCCTCCCACGCTCCCGCATCGCCGGAACGGAGAGTGAGAGAGAGAGAGAGAGCGAGAGAGACTTGTTTTATTAGCGGTCGTTTCGTCGGATGGAGCGCGAGGGCGAGCGAGGTGACGAGGGTGAAGGGGCTGATAGGAGGAGGAGGAGGCCGCCGGGCCCTGTTTCCGTTATGGTTCTGGTAATCTCCGCTGACCTTGGGCCGGCTGGATTTCCGCAGTGCTGTATTCACGCGAGGAGTCAGTCTTTGTTGGGTCTTTGTCACCGTACGCTCTCGAAAGAATCATGACGGGGTCAGAGCGTGGCTTTATTAATGTTTCCGTGGCGTTTTATCGGGGCGATGTACGGAGGCGGAGCCACGTGGGGACTTTTCTCCTCGTTTCCTTTCCGCGTTGGCCTCGCTTCGCTTTATGTCGTCCATTCATCGGGCGAGCCGCGGAACGGAGCGGCTGCAAGGACGCCGAGGCGAAACAGGAAGTGGCCGGATGGACGAGCCGCCGCTGCGAGAGACAAACGTTCCCGTCACGTTCTGACCGCGAAGCCGGGAAAGAAGCAACGTCGAGGGGAAATATGGCCGTCGAGCCATGTGACAGGAAGCGACGACGTTTTCATTCTTAAGACAGAAACGACTTTGAAGATTCAATTCTTGACGTCCAGCGTGACTGAGATGTTGTCAACTTTTGACTCTCCTTCATGTTCTTCTTCCTCCTCGATTTATTTCCTTCTTCCTCCTTTGTCAAAGGAAAAAAATACACTACTGGCTTTTTTTTTTGTTTTGTTTAGTATTTTTGTCAAAAAAAATTAAAAAAGAGAAAAAAAAATGAAAAAAAAACAAAAATTATCATGAGCTTTATTTTAGTTTAGTTCTTTTTGTCAAAAATAAAGAAAAAAAGATGAGAGCGAAAAAATATCACTAGCTTATTTTTCTGTTTAGGTTTTTGTTTCATAAAAAAAAAAGATTTCTTTTAAAATGTCTCACGCGCTAAGATTTTTTTTAAAAAAGGAAAACATCTACCTATGGTTTGTTTTTTTTTCTTTTTTTGTCAAGAAAAGAAAAAAAATCCACTACTGGCTTTATTTTTGTTTTGTTTAGTATTTTTGTCCAAAAAAAAATTAAAAAAGAGAAAAAAATTTCAAAAAAATATTGATCATGATTTTTATTTTATTTTAGTTTTTTTTGTCAAAAAATAGAAAAAAAGATGAGAGCGAAAAAATATCACTAGCTTATTTTTCTGTTTAGGTTTTTGTTTCATAAAAAAAAAGATTTCTTTTAAAATGTCTCGCGCGCTTTATTTTTTGTTTTTTGTCAACAAGAGGAAAAAAGATTTTTTTTAAAAAAGGAAAACATCTACCTATGGTTTGTTTTTTTTTCTTTTTTTGTCAAGAAAAGAAAAAAAATCCACTACTGGCTTTATTTTTGTTTTGTTTAGTATTTTTGTCCCAAAAAAAATAAAAAAAGAGAAAAAAATTTCAAAAAAATATTGATCATGATTTTTATTTTATTTTAGTTTTTTTTGTCAAAAAATAGAAAAAAAGATGAGAGCGAAAAAATATCACTAGCTTATTTTTCTGTTTAGGTTTTTGTTTCATAAAAAAAAAGATTTCTTTTAAAATGTCTCGCGCGCTTTATTTTTTGTTTTTTGTCAACAAGAGGAAAAAAGATTTTTTTAAAAAAAGGAAAACATCTACCTATGGTTTGTTTTTTTTTCTTTTTTTGTCAAGAAAAGAAAAAAAATCCACTACTGGCTTTATTTTTGTTTTGTTTACTATTTTTGTCCCAAAAAAAATTAAAAAAGAGAAAAAAATTTCAAAAAAATATTGATCATGATTTTTATTTTATTTTAGGTTTTTTTTGTCAAAAAATAGAAAAAAAGATGAGAGCGAAAAAATATCACTAGCTTATTTTTCTGTTTAGGTTTTTGTTTCATAAAAAAAAAGATTTCTTTTAAAATGTCTCGCGCGCTTTATTTTTTGTTTTTTGTCAACAAGAGGAAAAAAGATTTTTTTTTAAAAAGGAAAACATCTACCTATGGTTTGTTTTTTTTCTTTTTTTGTCAAGAAAAGAAAAAAAATCCACTACTGGCTTTATTTTTGTTTTGTTTAGTATTTTTGTCCCAAAAAAAATAAAAAAAGAGAAAAAAATTTCAAAAAAATATTGATCATGATTTTTATTTTATTTTAGTTTTTTTTGTCAAAAAATAGAAAAAAAGATGAGAGAGAAAAAATATCACTAGCTTATTTTTCTGTTTAGGTTTTTTTTTCATTTAAAAAAAGATTTCTTTTAAAATGTCTCACGCGCTTTATTTTTTGTTTTTTGTCAACAAGAGGAAAAAAGATTTTTTTTTAAAAAGGAAAACATCTACCTATGGTTTGTTTTTTTTTCTTTTTTTGTCAAGAAAAGAAAAAAAATCCACTACTGGCTTTATTTTTGTTTTGTTTAGTATTTTTGTCCAAAAAAAAATTAAAAAAGAGAAAAAAATTTCAAAAAAATATTGATCATGATTTTTATTTTATTTTAGGTTTTTTTTGTCAAAAAATAGAAAAAAAGATGAGAGCGAAAAAATATCACTAGCTTATTTTTCTGTTTAGGTTTTTGTTTCATAAAAAAAAAGATTTCTTTTAAAATGTCTCGCGCGCTTTATTTTTTGTTTTTTGTCAACAAGAGGAAAAAAGATTTTTTTTTAAAAAGGAAAACATCTACCTATGGTTTGTTTTTTTTCTTTTTTTGTCAAGAAAAGAAAAAAAATCCACTACTGGCTTTATTTTTGTTTTGTTTAGTATTTTTGTCCCAAAAAAAATAAAAAAAGAGAAAAAAATTTCAAAAAAATATTGATCATGATTTTTATTTTATTTTAGTTTTTTTTGTCAAAAAATAGAAAAAAAGATGAGAGAGAAAAAATATCACTAGCTTATTTTTCTGTTTAGGTTTTTTTTTCATTTAAAAAAAGATTTCTTTTAAAATGTCTCACGCGCTTTATTTTTTGTTTTTTGTCAACAAGAGGAAAAAAGATTTTTTTTTAAAAAGGAAAACATCTACCTATGGTTTGTTTTTTTTTCTTTTTTTGTCAAGAAAAGAAAAAAAATCCACTACTGGCTTTATTTTTGTTTTGTTTAGTATTTTTGTCCAAAAAAAAATTAAAAAAGAGAAAAAAATTTCAAAAAAATATTGATCATGATTTTTATTTTATTTTAGGTTTTTTTTGTCAAAAAATAGAAAAAAAGATGAGAGCGAAAAAATATCACTAGCTTATTTTTCTGTTTAGGTTTTTGTTTCATAAAAAAAAAGATTTCTTTTAAAATGTCTCGCGCGCTTTATTTTTTGTTTTTTGTCAACAAGAGGAAAAAAGATTTTTTTTTAAAAAGGAAAACATCTACCTATGGTTTGTTTTTTTTCTTTTTTTGTCAAGAAAAGAAAAAAAATCCACTACTGGCTTTATTTTTGTTTTGTTTAGTATTTTTGTCCCAAAAAAAATAAAAAAAGAGAAAAAAATTTCAAAAAAATATTGATCATGATTTTTATTTTATTTTAGTTTTTTTTGTCAAAAAATAGAAAAAAAGATGAGAGAGAAAAAATATCACTAGCTTATTTTTCTGTTTAGGTTTTTTTTTCATTTAAAAAAAGATTTCTTTTAAAATGTCTCACGCGCTTTATTTTTTGTTTTTTGTCAACAAGAGGAAAAAAGATTTTTTTTAAAAAAGGAAAACATCTACCTATGGTTTGTTTTTTTTTCTTTTTTTGTCAAGAAAAGAAAAAAAATCCACTACTGGCTTTATTTTTGTTTTGTTTAGTATTTTTGTCCAAAAAAAAATTAAAAAAGAGAAAAAAATTTCAAAAAAATATTGATCATGATTTTTATTTTATTTTAGTTTTTTTTTGTCAAAAAATAGAAAAAAAGATGAGAGTGAAAAAATATCACTAGCTTATTTTTCTGTTTAGGTTTTTTTTTCATAAAAAAAAAGATTTCTTTTAAAATGTCTCGCACGCTTTATTTTTTGTTTTTTGTCAACAAGAGGAAAAAAGATTTTTTTTAAAAAAGGAAAACATCTACCTATGGTTTGGTTTTTTTTCTTTTTTTGTCAAGAAAAGAAAAAAAATCCACTACTGGCTTTATTTTTGTTTTTAGTATTTTTGTCCAAAAAAAATTAAAAAAGAGAAAACAATTTCAAAAAAATATTGATCATGATTTTTATTTTAGTTTTTTTTGTCAAAAAATAGAAAAAAAGATGAGAGAGAAAAAATATCACTAGCTTATTTTTCTGTTTAGGTTTTTTTTTCATAAAAAAAAAGATTTCTTTTAAAATGTCTCGCGCGCTTTATTTTTTGTTTTTTGTCAACAAGAGGAAAAAGATGAAAAAAATCTACCTATGCTTTGGTTTTTTTTGGGTTCTGAACCATGTGACAGGAAGCGACGACGTTTTCATTCTTAAGACAGAAACGACTTTGAAGATTCAATTCTTGACGTCCAGCGTGACTGAGATGTTGTCAACTTTTAACTGTCCTTCATGTTCTTCTCCTTCCTTCTCCTCCTCCTCCTCCTCCTTTTTCTTCTTCTTCCTCCATTTGATTTATCTCCTTCTTGCTCCTCTTCTTCCTCCTTCTCCCCTTTGTGCTTCTTCCACCTCTTTCATCTTCCTCTCCCTCCTCATCCTTCTCCCTCTCACTTACTTTCTCCTTCCACTTCACCTTCTTTCTCCCTCATTCTCTCCCATCGCCTCTGTCATTCTTTCCCTCCCTCTCCCTTGTCATCTTGTTTTTACCTTCTCCTTTGTCTTTCTTTCTAATTCCCTTGCATTCCTCCTCATCCTCCCCGCTCAGTGGTCTTCTCTTTCTCTTAACTTCTTTTTTCTTCATGTTTTCATCTTTTCCTCCTCAGTAATCGTCGTCATCTCCTCCTCCTCCTCCTCCTCCTTGTCTATTCTTCTCTCACTCCTTGCTCCTCTCGCACATCATTTGCTCCAGCCTCCATCCATTTTTTTTATTCATCGCTCTTTCTTCGTTGCTCATGATAATAACTTCTCTGCGGGAGGTCACGTCCTGAACGTTGGACCTGTTTTTCACCGTAACCTCCGTCAACAAGGCGACAGAAGGAGGAAGATCAAGAAGAAGAAGAAAAACCCAGAGACAAATAGCCTTTCAATGATTAATTGATTGATTAATTGAAATGGGGCGGGGCTTCCTGACAATATATGTTTTTACTCAGGGAAATGACAAAAAATAGTGTAATGTCCCTGCAGTTGTGTTCTTGTTCTGATTCTTTTGTGTTCCCTGAACGCACCATTAAGATTGAGTTGGCCTGCGATTGGCTGAGAGTGGAGAAAGGGGGCGGGGCCTGGGTGCAGTGTATGTGTGTGGAGGAGAATGGAAGAGCGGCGGGTTCTGTTTAATAATGAAGCGGCTTTACAGACAAGAAAGTCATCCTGTGGGACGATAAAATAGTAATGCCATAATAGTAATGCTACTATAGTAATGCTACAATCGTAACGCTACAATCCACAAAACCACAACAGTGACTTGGAGAAGTAATTAGGGACCTCGCCAACGGCAGGTCCTTTATTTATGGACCCTTTATTGTTCCATAAGTGCTGTGTAATCCGTACACAACTGACAAAGGCCCTCAAATTCATGTCGGTGCCACTTTTTGAAAAACTGTTCATGTTCCATAAGTGCTGTGTCCTTCACACCAGAATTGAAGTAAGACCAGATTCTGGATCGTGGGCCACATGGGGAGTACCATACTGAGATGTTCAGGTGGATCGGCTAGCTTGCGGCCTAGAATGCCCATTAGCATGCTAGCAAACATTGTCAGATTGAGCTGAAATTTGGCAGGTGGCCTAATGGGGGCGCTGCGGTCACGAATCACTAGCTAATTAGCTGGTTTTGACGCCGTTTTTTCAAAATAAAAGTCATTTAAAAATAAAAAAAATTTAAACTTAAAATTTTTTACATTAACTGGTCTAGAGCATGCTAGCAAACATTGTCCGATTGAGCTGAAATTTGGCAGGTGGCCTAATGGGGGCGCTGCGGTCACGAATCACTAGCTAATTAGCTGGTTTTGACGCCATTTTTTCACAATAAAAGTCATTTAAAAATAAAAAAAATTAAAACTTAAAAAAATTATCATTAACCGGTCTAGAGGATCGATTTGCGAGGTCCCGTCCAATGCTGCTTGCAGCTTTAATTTTAATCTGATACTGATTTAGAAATAGTAAATGTGTTAAAATGACTCGTTGCTGAAAAAGCAGCTGATGGGCTTCTAATTGGAGCAGAAGACAACGGTTTATTTTGAATGAGACGATGAACTGCTTGTTATCAGTGGATAAGGGAATTGCAGTTTGTGTGCGTTGTGAGCGGAAGATATAGGTTGTTTTTTTTTCTGTGTGTGTGTGGTTTAAATGCCTGCATGGTTATATAACTTAAAAAAAAAAAAAAAAAAAAAGTAGCTCAAAATGACCAGATTGGGTTCATCTCTTTTTTAATTAGTTTCACAGTTGAAAGTGTTTCTGACCTAAATACAAGCGCTCCCTGTTTGCGGTGTTTTTAATGTGATTCATTTAGGATTTGCATGCCTTTTTTATTTATTTATTTATCTATGACGAGGAGGCAGGAAATTAAAAGGCCGTCCTGTTGCGGATTGGAAGAGTTTCGGGAGGACGGTCGCCAGCAGTTTCTTTCTGAGCCGCTTTTAATAATTCATCATCTCAATGCTTGCAGCTTGACGACTACAATAAATGGCTCACTTGCCATTTTAGATTTACAGTGTGAATAAGTTCAAGTGTGATTTGCAAACCTGCTTCATTTTTTTTTTTCAGGGACGGGTTTGCAATTGAACTTTTACTTTGATTTTTTCCATGGCAACACACGTTGACGTCGATTTCCATGGAATTGGTCGAAACGCGGAAAATGGGGTAGTTAACCCTTGTGTGGCGTTCAAAAAAAACGTCCCTATGTGGCGTTCGTGGCTGTTTTCATCCAGGAACTTTGACGGCCGTAAAATTATATCAGAAGAATATTTTTTTCAACTTTTTTTTGCATAAACCTGTTAATCAACCTCAGTCCTGATCAAAACTACTAAAACTATTTTTAATTAACCCTTTAAATGCCCATTTAGACGATGAAGTCACTGATTTTGGGAGGGAAAAAACACAAAGTTGTAAAATTTTGTCAAAGTATTTTTTCCCATAGAAGTGACTTTATCGTCTAAATTGGCATTTAAAAGGTTAATTAAAAAAAGTTATACTTTTTGGTATCAGGACTGAGGTTGATTAACAGATTTATGTAAAAAATTGTGAAAAAAAAAAATTTATCTGTATTTTTACAGCTGTGGATGAAAACAGCCACCAAAGGGAGTTTTTTTGAAAATCTGATTTTGCACAAAAACTAAATATGCTTCAAAGTTAATTACATTACTAATCTTTGACATTTCCAAGACTGTAATAACATGTAAAAAAAAATCCAATATCCGATCACATTTTATATTGAAAATGAGTCATTTTGTGTGTATTTCTTCCCATTTCAGTGCCTTTATCTTCTAAATGGGCATTTAAAGGTTCATTTTGAATTATTATTTTTTTATATTTGGTAGTTTTGATCAGGACTGAAGTTGATTAACAGATTTATGCAAAAATATTTTGAAGAAATATTTATCTGATATATTTTTGCAGGGGTGAAAGTGAGTGGATGAAAACAGCCACCAACACCACATAAGGACGTTTTTTTTGCCGACAGTGTATTATTGACAGAAGAAGAAGAAGAAGAAGAAGAAGAAGAAGAAGAAGAGGGAAAAACAAACTGCGAGGGAAAACATGTTGTAATCCAGGATCATTATCTTTAGTTTTCCTTATTTCTATTTTCCCTCGCAGTTTGTTTTTCCCTCTTCTTCTTTTACTTCTTCGTTGGTTATGAGGCACTTCCAGAATCCGAAGTAACCAATCAGAATTCAATACCCGCCCCGAATTTCTGTGATTGGTGGACAACCGTGTGTCACATTTGGGAGAGATTTGAGTGAGCGAACGAGAGAGAGAGAGAGAGAGAGAGAGAGGTTGAGCGCAGAGGAAGAATCTGAGCGCAGAAATGATTTTTGAGCGCACGTCTTTCAAAGTTTTTCTTCGCGCAATTTAAATATTTCCTCAAAATGCTACTAGTGTTGCTTGCACAATACATTTCTCTGCGCTCAAATTTTCCCTTCGCTCGCTCAGAATTTTGGCACAAATATAGAACCCCGTATCGGTGTCGGTAGTGGACCGGCGAAGGTGTGAGTCATCGGCGTAACGCAGCCCACACTGCCATGATACAGCAGCGAATAACAGGCTGACGAAGGCAGTGTGTGGCCCGTGTGTGTGTGTGTGTGTGTGTGTGTGTGTGTGTGTGTGTTCTATTTTGCACTTGTGTAGGTGGGTGAGCGTGTGTGGGGAAAGAAAAAAAAAAAAGTGTTCTATGTGAGCAGTCATGTCTGCAATGCAGCACTCGCTTGTGTGTGTTATTTCTTCTTCTTCTTCTCTGGGAGTGTGTATTGTTTGTGTTGTGCATCTCAACACTTCCCTAGCTGTTTGCTAGATGAGAGGATTACCGTCGCCGTGGGGAACGGAAGGGAGGATTTTTCTGATTATATACCGCTCCGGCTCTCTCTGGAGGGGGGAACCCACCGCCCCACCCCCCGAAAACATAATGGGATCACTTTTACATCTGCTCCTTGTCAAGACGCCCCTTCTCCTCCTCCTTGGTTTCAGTGTTTTTTTGTCAAAAAACAAAACAAAAATTCCCCAAAAAATGTATATCCATATTTCTAGCTTAGTTTGGTTTTTGTTTTTTGTTAAAAAAAAAAAAAATATATATATATATATATGTATATATATATATATATATATATATATATATATATATATAAAATCACTAACTTTATTTAATTTTTTTTGTCAAAAAACACAACAAAAATAAAAAAAAATTTATATCCATATTTCTAGCTTATTTTGTTATTTGTTTTTTGTTAAAAAATATAATCACTAGCTTTATTTTAGTTTAGTTTTCTGTCAAAAAAGAGAAAAAAAGAGGAAAAAATACGCTACTGGCTTTATTTTTGTTTGTTTAATATTTTTGTCAAAAAAATAAAAAAAAAAGAGAAAAAAATGTAAAAAAAAATATTTATCATGAGCTTTATTTTATTTTAGTTTTTTTTGTCAAAAAATAGAAAAAAAATGAGAGAAAAAATATCACTAGCTTATTTTTCTGTTTAGGTTTTTTTTTAGAAGAAAAAAAGATTTCTTTTGAAATATCTCACGCGCTTTATTTTTTGTTTTTTGTCAATAAGAGGAAAAAGACAAAAAAAATTTTTTTTAAATCTAGCTATGGTTTGTTTTTTTTCTTTTTTTATCAGAAAAGGAAAAAAATACACTACTAGCTTTATTTTTGTTTTGTTTAGTATTTTTGTCCCCAAAAAATAAAATAAGATAAAAAAATGTTTTAAAAATGTATCATGAGCTTTATTTTATTTTAGTTTTTTTTGTCACAAAATAGAAAAAAAGATGAGAGAGAAAAAATATCACTAGCTTATTTTTCTGTTTAGGTTTTTTTTTTTAAATAAAAAAAAGATTTCTTATAAAATATCTCATGCTTTATTTTTTGTTTTTTGTCAACAAGAGGAAAAAGATAAAAAAAAAAAAAATATATATATATATATATATATATATGGTTTTTTTTGGGGGGGGTTTTTTGTCAAGAAAAGAAAAAAAATCCACTACCAGCTTTATTTTTGTTTAGTTTAGTTTTTTGTGTTTAAAAAAAAAAATGTATACGACTAGCTTAACAGTGATTCAGACAGTGAGGTCTTGATCGAAGCCGAAGGTCATTATATATTTCCCATCTTTCTTCCCCAGCAACATCTCCCACCCACCCATCTCATTACAACACTTCAAATAAAACCATCTCGTCTCCCACTGCTTCCCGAATAAATCACCTAATAAAGTGGCACAATTTGCACTTTTAAAAACAAAAGTGATGCGTGGTTTCCAGCAAAGTCTTCCTCGCAAGACACGAGGAAGGCAGAGTGGTTTATTTTGCAGTGCATGGGGACGGGATATGCTTTGATCTTTTTGATCTTTTTTCGAAGAGTGTGCACACGTTGCAAGGGGGAGATCAGGTGAATCCAGACCGCGCTGTGGAGCTGGAATTGATTTGTGGGGGATGAGAGAAACGAGAAAGTGTGATTTGGTATCTGCCAGTCGGTATGTACAGAAATGTGTCGCCTTCACGGGCTGACGGCGAAAAAAAGGAACAGTTTCTCCTCTTTGCCTGAATCATTTCTGGTCTCAACCCTGCCGGGTACTGCCAGAGTGTGTTTGGACTGGGATTCGTGCATTTGTGGGGACCTCAGTCCGTCTTGTCTTTAGGTGGGGGTGTGATTGAAGGAAAGTAGTAATCTTCAGTCAATAATGATGATCATCGCCTTTGTTTCAGTATTTTTTAGTCCAAAAAAAAAAAAATCCATATTTCTAGCTTATTTTGTTTTTGTTTAAAAATATAGATATAAATAGAGAGAGAGAATCACTAGCTTTATTTTTTTGTCAAAAAACAAAACAAAAATGTAAAAAAATATATATCCATATTTCTAGCTTATTTAGTTTTTAGTTTTTTGTAAAAAAATAAAAAATATATACATATATGCACACATATGGTACATATATGCACACATATGGTACATATAGTCGCATACAGGTGCATATATGCACCTATATGTACATATATGTGCATAAAATATAGGACATTTGTGTACCTATATGCGCATATAGGTACATATATGCACATATATGCGCATATACGTACCTATATAGGGCATATATGTACCTATATGTGCATAAAATATAGGAAAATGGCCAATTTTATATATGTCACATATATCCAAAACCTATATTAAAACATATATGTTTATATAGGTTCTTTCCAAGTGGGTTGGGTCCCTCAACCCCCCCCCCCCCCCAGCTAACTCGCTGTGTGTCCCGCCCCCCCATCAGCATTTAACCCATGATTGTTGACAGAAAGCGCCCACGGCCAATCAAAGGAGCCGCATCTGATACAGAACTGGGGGGGGAAAGCCGGCAAAAGGTTGCAATGTTTATTTTGCAATTGGAAGAAAGAGGGGAGGCTTTTCTTTGTCCTTCCCCCGCTTCCAATCCCAATCACATATGAGTATTTGCATATAAATAACAGAGCCGGTGGCTGTCGAGGAAGAGGCGGAGTCTGAGGGGGGGGGTGAAGAGTAGACAAATGAAGATGAAGTGTCATGAGAGTAAAGTGCAGGCGAGATGGAGAGAGAGAGAACAGTTTCATCTGCGCGTTATGGATGCGGGGGTGGGGGATGGGCGGTAAATGTCACGGCAATCGTTTAATAAGCCGGGCAGATGGAGTCAACCCTCAAAAAAAATATCAATCTTCTTATGTACATAACATCTTCAACTTTTTTGAAACGTCTCATTTAAAACCCTTGTGTGGCATTGTGGGAAAAAATGTCCACTAGGAGTCATTTTTCCTCTTAATTTGACCAAAACTTTCACTGTTTTGGCTCAAATGGCATGATTTTTGCTGAGGAAGCTTTACTTTTACATGCAATTTAAAAATTTGATTTAAAATTTTTCACTCAGCCAATAATACACTGTCAGCAAAAAAACTTCCTTATGTGGCGTTGGTGGCTGTTTTCATCCACTAACTTTCACCCCTGTAAAAATATATCAGATAAATATTTCTTCAACATTTTTTTGCATAAATCTGTTAATCAACTTCAGTCCTGATCAAAACTACCAAATATTTTTTTTAAATAATTCAAAATTAACCCTTTAAATGCCCATTTAGAAGATAAAGGCACTGAAATGGGAAAAAATACACACAAAATTTTCAATATAAAATGTGATCGGATATTGGATTGTTTTTTACATGTTGCTACAGTCTTGGATATGTCAAAGATTAGTTATGTAATTATCTTTGAAGCATATTTAGTTTTTGTGCAAAATCAGATTTTCAAAAAAAACTCCCTTTGGTGGCTGTTTTCATCCACAGCTGTAAAAATACATCAGATAAATATTTTATTCCAAATTTTTTTACATAAATCTGTTAATCAACCTCAGTCCTGATACCAAAAAGTATAACTTTTTTTTAAATTAACCTTTTAAATGCCAATTTAGAAGATAAAGTCACTGATATGGGAAAAATACACTTTGACAAAATTTTACATTTTTGTGTTTTTTTCCCTCCCAAAATCAGTGACTTCATCTTCTAAATGGGCATTTAAAGGGTTAATTAAAAATATATTTTTTTTAAATATTTGGTAGTTTTGATCAGGACTGAGGTTGATTAACAGGTTTATGCAAAAAAATAGTTGAAAAAAATATTCTTCTGATATAATTTTACGGCCGTCAAAGTGAGTGGGTGAAAACAGCCACGAACGCCACATAGGGACGTTTTTTTGAACGTCACACAAGGGTACATTTTTTCCAAAAAAAAAAAAAAGGATTTTATTGATTTAAGCCTAAAGTTCTTATTTCTGAGAATTTCTTCCGAGAAATATCGCTTCGCGACGAGCGACGTTGAAGCAGACTCGTGACTGCCGACTTTGGAGTCCCGCCGCGGAGGAACCCGTTCAAAGATTGCATCAGCTGTACTTCTGAGTCGAACTCGCGGAGCGCCATCTGTGGCGGCGACCCCCCCGGGGAGGGAGCGTTCGAAAGATGTTCAATCAAAGTGAAACAGAAAATACCTGTTGTGTCTCCGAGGAGCACGCTGAGGTGGAACACTTTGTTCCGCGCAAACACACACACACACACACTCCCAATCTTTTCACTAAGGAAAATTACAATAATGTAACTCCTCTGCCTTTTCGTTGCTGCATTGATTCAACCACGATGTATTGTCGGTTCCTATTCTTTGATGGTACTTGAACACATCACTGGCAACGGTATAAATGACATAATTGATCCCGGTTTAGGGCACTTGTTGGAATAATTCCGGAAATATTTCGTGGCTTTTGGGGTTCCCCCAGCAAATGCTAAAACGAAAGCAAACTGACGAGGCAACAACTACGATGACAATGGAGTTGGGGGTACCTTGAGAAATCGGATGTTTCCAGCAACCCTGGAAAGCAAGAGTAGCAACCAGAGTTGCACCGTAGCGCCCACTCAACTGTGCATTGCGATGTTCATTATCCCCCGCTGTGGCCGAGAGGCCCCGAAGGGGGATCTTGAAACAGTCTCCGTACGTACGTCCGTACGTCCGTCCGTTCGAACGTTTCTACCTATATCTCGGCAACCCCTGGGCCCACAGTGACCAAACTTCACATGTGGATACATCTCAGAGGGGGAAGGGATACTATGGTGACCTTGACCTAATTTGCATATTAAGTAGGTCACAGGGTCACGAAGTGCTTAAAAACACATTTTGGGCTCTGGAGGCCTAGGTTTTTGAGCTAGGGCTCTGAAATGTTATACACACCTACTAGTGCTCTGGGGACACCCTCCAGCATACCAAGTGACCTGACCTTGACCTTGAAGATTGGTAGGGTCTGAAGTTTGCTCGTCATGGTTGCACAATACATGTATTTTCATAAATGCTGCATATATGCACATATATGCAGCATTTATGTACATAAATGTGCATATGCTGCATATGTGCTGCATATGTGCTGCATATATGTACATAAATGCTGCATATATGCACATAAATGCTGCATATATGCACATATATGTACATAAATGCTGAATATATGCACATAACTGCTGCATATATGTGCATATATGTGCCTACATATGCATATAGGTACATATATGTACATAAAATATAGGAAAACGGCCAATTTTATATATGTTACATATATTCAAAACCTGTATCAAAACCTATATTAAAACATATATGTTTATATAGGTTCTTTCCATGTGGGAAATTAAGAGTTGGACAATATCAGAATATCGGATATCGGTAGAAAAGCCAATATCGAACATCCCTAATATATATATATTACCATAATTGTTTTTAATCCTAGATTTTAACTTGCAAAAATTAATAATCAGTGAGGTTTGTGAATAAAATAAAGATAATATAAAAAAATGGGGTGGATCCGCAGGTTGCAGACCCCTCCCCCGACGTGCGTCTTCTAATTGAAGCACACCGAAGCTCTCACGGAGGAAAAATGTCAGCGAACCCGACTCAATCTGCATCCGATTACCCGTCTCACGACCTGCAACACGATTTACGAGCCGATCTCACGCTGCGCCTCGCGCGATGGTAAAAACTCGAAAGGAACACGGTCGAACACAACATTTGTTTACCTTTAATAGGACGGCCCTTTCCCCCCATCAAAACAGAGTTGCTTTTTCCACGCGCGTTTACGAGCATCCAAGTCGCATCTGCAGCGCCTCGTGTCCAACAGCCAATTGCACGTTTGATAGATTTGACCGGAGTGTTATATATATTAAACATGAAGCCAGTAGAGCGGAGGCCAGTCAGAACAGTTCTGACTTCTCTACCAATACCTCAAACGATATATAAACGTTTGTGAATTTTAGCCCCGTTGTCAACAATAACGGCAGATTCCAGAGAACCTATACTAAATAAAATACCCGTCCTACTTACCGCTGTGACTTTACCAGCACATCTCCAAGACAGTGTATGTTTCCTAACATTTAATATACTGTCATCTGCGTACGTTGATACGACGTAGAGCCGCAAAAATCGACTTGTGAGTTGCCATCGTGCTGTTTTCTACCCGTGTGTGGTTGCATTATGAAAAAAAAAAACACAGCGTCACCTTGTGGCCTGGCATGGAAACAACAGCTTGGGTTGGCAAGGCAATCGAAACGTCTCCTTATAACTCTACTGATATAGAAACAAGAAGGCCGTTGCTGGGCTAATCCCCCGCCGGAGGGCTTTCTATTTTCTCACAAAGCCAGCTCTAAGGCAGCACACTTGGTACACTAGAGGGTGTTCCATGGGTCCTAGTAGATAATTATGTAGAATCTGAAAGGTCTTCTTCATAAGCTATGTCAAAATACGTCTCCAGAGCCCAAAAGGTGTTTTTATGCACTTAGTGACCCTGTGACCTGATATGCAAATGAGGTCCTGGTCACCATGGTGCCCCTTCTCCCCAGGTGGAGTGTCCATGTGTGAAGTTTGGTGACTGTGGGCCCAGGAACTGCTGAGAAATGAGGAGAAATGTTTATATGAAAATACATGTATTGTGCAACCATGACGAGCAAACTTCAGACCCTACCAATCATGAAGGTCAAGGTCAGGTCACTTGGTATGCTGGAGGGTGTCCCCAGAGTACTAGTAGGTGTGTATAACATTTCAGAGCCCTAGCTCAAAAACCTAGGCCTCCAGAGCCCAAAATGTGTTTTTAAGCACTTCGTGACCCTGTGACCTACTTAATATGCAAATTAGGTCAAGGTCACCATAGTATCCCTTCCCCCTCTGAGATGTATCCACATGTGAAGTTTGGTCACTGTGGGCCCAGGGTTTGCCGAGATATAGGTAGAAACGTTCGAACGGACGGACGTACGGAGACTGTTTCAAGATCCCCCTTCGGGGCCTATCGGCTACGGCGGGGGACAATAATCGGCTGCTTTCGGATTTTTGGGATGCATTTTAACAGTTTCTGTTGTTCCAAATACCCTTCATGACAGATGAATTGGAGGAAAATCAAACCGTTTTGGTCAACATCACAACGGAGCTTAATTAAAAAAACGTGTCTTTCAAGTAAGGAAACAGTTTGATTCGTGGTTGGGTGTGGTTGCGTGTCCATGGATGGAAAGATTCTTGCAAATAAAAGCCTCAGTCTGTTGGACAAACGAGACAAACATGACGAGCATAAAAACAAGGCAGGCCTGACAAACAACCCTGTCCTTGTTTACAGAATCCTCAGCCTCGCTTACCGAACCCTACGTCAGAAGTCTGCAAGACCGCGAGATATCGCACGTCGGTTGTGGCATTGCAAATAAAAACCTCAATTACAGATGGAAACAAGCCAGACCTTTCAAACTTTTGGGCTTCGAGGGAAATTAATTTAGTTCCGTGGACTCACCGGCACGTCCTCGTCACATGAGCGTCTGAAAAGGCAGTAGCGTCACGGCGCAGCGTCGTCTGGTCCAGTGTTTCAATCCGTGTCCAAAGTGCAGATATAAAACTACAAGCTGGTTTTTCAATGACGTTGATCGCCCAAATAAAAGCGGAGATATGAGGAAAAATATGTGTGACCCTTTTGTAAATAGTTTTACAAAAACGCCTGAGGCAGTGCTTCTATTTCACTGTAAATATCTGTATAGAACTGTTTGTTCAACTTTTCAACTGTTCAACTTTTTCAACTGTTTCAACTTTTTGAAACTTGTGCAACTTTTTGACACTTTTTCAACTTGTTGTAACATTTTCAACTGACACCTTTTCAACTTTTTCAACTTTTTTAACTGCTTCAACTTTTTGAAACTTATTCAACTTTTTGAAACATTTTTAACTTTTCAACTTTTTCCACTTTTGTTAACTTTTCCTACTTTTTTTTACTTTTTCAACTGTTTGCACTTTTTTTTAACGTTTTCAACTATTTCAACTTTTTGAAAATCTTCTATTTCACTGTAAATATCTGTAGAGAACTGTTTGTTCAGTCCTGTTTTGATACATTTGAGTTAATAATAGTTTAGATTTACTTTACAAGTAAACAAAATGATTCGTTAACCATGTCTGTGACTTTTATAGTCAATAAATCTGTTTTTACCACCAGGATTTGTAATTTTATGGTGTTTTTAGATCCACTGTTTTAATACAGTATGCCAAAGTGATGAAAATACTTCAGAAATGCATTTATGAGGTTGTCCTGAACAAAATGACACCAAAAAAGGCGCAAGGTTTAAGAATTTTACATCTGAGATATAAAGGAAAAATCTGTTGTAGTGAAAAACGGCACAAAATGCTTCAGGCCCCGAAGGGTTAAAACAGAGGATATATTCACAATCCTGTACGTTTTGCTGGTTGGAAAAAAAAGTATGAACTTAAAAAAGAAAACCCACACACCTTTGGAAATGCTATGATCTAAACATTTGTAATATTTACTTCAACTGTAGTTTGATTATATCTGACATTTTGTTATTGTATTTAAGTTTCAGACAATCTGTTTTACCAGTTGTAGCACGTTTAGCCACGATTAGCTGTTTTGGACATATTAAAAGGATTTTGGCGGGATTTTAGTTGTTTGGAAAACCATTTTAGCTGCTTAGCGTTTTTATAGAGTTTTTAGCCATTTGAACTAATTTTTTCACCATTGTAGCCATTAGCTAGTTTGAAAATTTTAGCACATTAGCAATTTTGGTTATTCGAGCCATTTTAATAATTTGGCTTCTTTTAACCATTAAAGGAGTTTTTTCAATATTGTTTCTCAATATTGTTTCTAACCGTCACCCATTTTTATCTGTTTTATCCATTATTGCTATTTAAAAATTTTTTATAACCATTTTAGCTCCAATTTAAAATTGTAGTAGTCCGTGCTCATTTCTATCAATGACCATTAAAAAAAAAGCGCTAGTAGCCATGTCTTAATATATTTAACCGTCATATTCACAGTTGTACTGTGCGAGCCAGATTTCGGCACTACTACAGCATCAAAATATTTATTTTGAAGCGGTTTAGCTCTGTCCCATTTTTGTGAGACGCTATTCTTCCCCGGTAAGAGGAGAATAGCCGAGAGTGTTTATTTGCAGGGCTGATGGGAAATGCAATGATTGAGCCAGGCTGTCTGATGTTTGGCAGCGAGTCATTCCTTTTGTGTGTGCGTTTTTTTTTTTCTGCTACCAAATCCAGTCTGAGCAGCCCACCCGACAGTACTTCTGAGTAAATTTGTCCCTTTTTCTTCGGTCCAGGAAAAGCAGAATATGCTCGTGTTGCGTGGCCCACATTGGTAGCTGGCTGTTAGAGCTTGGTGGTCTTGCATATCTACGTTATTATCCTTGAATCCTTGATCTTGAAACAGTCTCCGTACGTCCGTCCGTCCGTTCGAACGTTTCTACCTATATCTCGGCAACCCCTGGGCCCACAGTGACCAAACTTCACATGTGGATACATCTCAGAGGGGGAAGGGATACTATGGTGACCTTGACCTAATTTGTATATTAAGTAGGTCACAGGGTCACGAAGTGCTTAAAAACACATTTTGGGCTATGTAGGCCTAGGTTTTTGAGCTCGGGCTCTGAAATTTTATACACGCCTACTAGTACTCTGGGGACACCCTCCAGCATACCAAGTGACCTGACCTTGACCTTCACGATTGGTAGGGTCTGAAGTTTGCTCGTCATGGTTGCACAATACATGTATTTTCATATAAACATTTCTCCTCATTTCTCAGCAGTTCCTGGGCCCACAGTCACCAAACTTCACACATGGACACTCCACCTGGGGAGAAGGGGCACCATGGTGACCATGACCTCATTTGCATATCAAGTCACAGGGTCACTTAAGTGCATAAAAACACCTTTTGGGCTCTGGAGACGTATTTTGACATAGCTTATGAAGAAGACCTTTCAGATTCTACATAATGATCTACTAGGACCCATGGAACACCCTCTAGTGTACCAAGTGTGCTGCCTTAGAGCTGGCTTTGTGAGACAATAGAAAGCCCTCCGGCGGGGGATTAGCCCAGCAACGGCCTTCTTGTTTATTTTGCACCATTGCTAAATTTAATTTGCGTGTAATTCTTATACTGTCAATAAATATACCACACGATTACACAGACTAGAAAGATGACTTATTTTGCGATTACAAAATCATCCAAGTAGCGATATCTGAGGTTAAGGGTGTAATCTGTTTGCTTTGGCTGCTGTTCGTCATCTGTCCACTAGAAGCAGTGTCGTACTCTAAGGAAGGTCATAATCTAACTCAAAATTAGCTGCCAAAGTAGCATTAGCCTCAAAGATTATTTAGCAAAAACGCGCTAAAGGCTGCAGCTTTTGCTTATGTTACTGTTAAACAATATTGCAGGTTGTGCTTCAGGAAATGCTTTTGTTTTCAATATATTTTGAATTCAGCTTCTGTTTTCTTTTTTTTTTAGGGAAACTTGGAAATTTTATAAAATTTGGCAGCAGTTTTCTGTTATTATGCCAAAATTACCCCAATCGAGATCAACTAAAAC
Organism: Blennius ocellaris; assembly: GCF_963422515.1. Lineage (NCBI taxonomy): Eukaryota > Metazoa > Chordata > Actinopteri > Blenniiformes > Blenniidae > Blennius > Blennius ocellaris. The sequence goes on along the minus strand of NC_137673.1, from coordinate 14,396,149 downwards.
AAGTTTGATTGTTTTTTTTGTGTTTTTTTATAGTCCCAAAAATACAAGCCTGTTAATTGAAGCATCGAGCATTTTAAGGATAATTTCATTAGCATGTTAGCCTACCTAAAATATTTATCTTTAACTGACATGTAAGATTGATTTTTAAGTCTCTCCTGATGTAGGACTAATAAAAAATGCATTCCTAACTACTTGGATAGTGCTGCATTTTGCTTTTTAGCCGATGCTAATGCTATGCTAACAAGATTGTTCTCTTTAATCTGTTTGACCTTTCGTTCTGTTTCTTTCTTCGTGGCACGATTTAAGCACTACGGAGCCTCGTGTTTTTTTGGACGTGCATTACAAGTGAAATATCTTCATTTCAAATATCCAGGGCTCAAACAAAAAAAAAAATCTAACAAACATTTGTCAATGATCATAAATAAAAAGCAATCTGGACAATTTCTGTCGAAATATTAAAATATGATATAAAACCTAAATAAGAAACACATTTGGTTGAAATCTATTTATTATTTAAAAACATAAATAAAACTTGAGGTTTGCATTTCCAGAAGAAAATGCAAAAGAGAATGCTAAAGGTTGAATGAAGCTGATCTGCTTTGATTTGTGCATCTCCAGTGCTGGGATCCAATGAGATCAAAAGAGATCAGCGTCTGTAGCCATGGAGATTCTACGTTCAACGATTTTCTCCTGCTTTGATCTGCTTTGATCTTCATGAGGTGCCTCTCTCGTCCACTTTGTAAGGGACACTTTCTCATAGTTTTTTGAGAATTATTTGGAAAAGGCTAAAGACATAAAAAGCACACAGCATAGCAGTCATCTCATGAACAAGTTGCACGTGTTGATATTTGAACGGTTTAAATCAGTTTAGGATTGCAGGAGATATAGCGCAGCGACAAAGATGTCAGAATAATAATTACTATTGTGTGGATGACAACATTGACAAAAACTGTATTGTTTATTTATTTATTTTAGTTTTTCGTGTTTATGGCTAACTAGCCATAAATTCATAATACAATACTAATGCTTTTAAATTGTACATAATACAAAAAGTTAATTATTCAAAGACAAATAAACCACTGAGATAGAGTCCACACACCCCCTTTCTACACTGCTACATTGCTGATTCCACTTCCTGTGGGAGGAGCTTAAAAGCACAATCAATCAATGAGGAAAGTTCAAACAAATAAATTACAGAAAAAGGAGCAAAACTGATGAAAAAGGAGATTCACACTATGCTACATGAATGATTTACCAAACAAAGTTCATGTTCAAAGTAAAGAGAAGCAAAGCCCCGCACTATTTTCATGCTAACGTTGCTGTTGTCCCCACTTTCATCCACCAACTATACTCATTTCCTGCTTCCTATGCCTCGATCCAACACAGACAGACTGAACTACAGCTGAACTGAATACCAATTAGCTGATTAGTGGAAATGAATCACCTATCAAGCAAGCTAATCAAGCATGGGCAGATTAAAGCCCTGCAGCGCCCGGGGGCTAAAGTCACCGATCGGGCTCCAGTTAGCTCTCTTATTGCTTTCTGTGTGTATCTTTGAGCTTTAAAGCAGTTACTGAGATCTACAGTGTTGTAGCAACATAGGCTCCCGACGGGGTTTCTTTCCGATGAAGCCTCAACGAAACATTTCAGTTCTTGACCTCGGATTTGCTGATTTAACCAATTCAGTGCATCCAAACTCATAATGCTCTTATACGATTTGGATACACTTGGATTTTCCCACGAGGGGGTTCGGGATCCCCGACCTTTATCAAAGCCGACCTCTTTCTAAAAGTTTCCCTTGTTTGCAAGACGTACAAGATCTCTTTGAGGTTGTTGGATGTTCATGAACTCTTAGGCTCCGGTTTGGTCCGGACTGGAGTCTCGTCCGGAAAAACGAGCAGACATGGAGTATTGAGGAAGACTCATTGGTATCTGGTCTGAAGACGATACATTGCGGCTCTTTGAGGCTACCCATTAGCCACACGCTAACTAGCTTAACCACCACGTGCTAAAGCGGCAGGACTTGCGGTTTTGGTTGCAAGACGTACAAGATCTCTTTGAGGTTGTTGAATGTTCATGAACTCTTAGGCTCCGGTTTGGTCCGGACTGGGGTCTCGTCCGGAAAAACGAGCAGACATGGAGTGTTGAGGAAGACTCTCATTGGCATCTGGTCTGAAGACGATACATTGCGGCTCTTTGAGGCTACCCGTTAGCCACAAGCTAACTCGCTTAACCACCATGTGCTAAAGCGGCAGGACTTGCGGTTTTGGTCCTGACCGATCAATGAGCGGCGTTTCTTCTTTACTTCCTGTCTCGTCAGTGTTTGTTTTGGGGCAACAGCGCCCCCCCAAACCAACAGCTGTTGTAACTGCGCCACATTTTCCCGGCGGTTTGGTCTGAATGTCGAATGAAGGTGTGAAAATTCTCACCCTCGAAACTGTCCTTTCAGACTTTGATTGCTCGACACCAAAATGATCTGTTTGTGAAGGATCTGCTGCCGCTAAACTCTCTAGAACCTTTTTCTGACGATGTTTTCTCACTTGTCTGTTGCTATTTTCATCCCCGCATTCATGCGTAGGCGCGCCAGTGAATTTTGTCGCCGCCACCCACATGGAAAGAACCTATATGAGGATATATGCACATATATGAAACCTATATGCAGCATATATGCACATATATGCAGCATATATGCACATAGATGCTGCATATATGCACATAAAATGTAGGAAAACGGCCAATTTTATACATGTCACATATATTCAAAACCTATATCAAAACCTATATTAAAACATATGTTTATATAGGTTCTTTCCATGTGGGTGATCCCACATGGAAAGAACCTATATGAGGATATATGCACATATATGAAACCTATATGCACATATATGACAATATATATGCTGCATATATGCACATATATGCTGTATATATGCACATATATGACCATATATATGCTGCATATATGCACATAAATGCTGCATATATGCACATATATGTGCATATAGTTTATGCACATATAGGTACATATGTGTACCTTTATGTGCATATACTGTATGTCTTATATTTTATGCACATATAGATACATATATGTGCATAAAATATAGGAAAACGGCCAATTTTATATATGTCACATATATTCAAAACCTATATCAAAACCTATATTAAAACATATATGTTTATATAGGTTCTTTCTATGTGGGCATCGTCAGCATGACCCTTCCAGTTTCTCACGACAGCATTAATCGGCACGGTTAATCAAATGCTTCCGCCCACCGCTAGCCCCCTCCCTACAACGACTTCCCGCCGCCCGATTGGCAGGCGAGTCGCTTCTTTGGTAAATAAAACATTTATAGGAGCTCAATTAGCGAGCGCTGTCGAGTCACGGACAGCTGTGATCGCCAGCTGTTTGTGAGGAGGAGCGATGCAGCGAGGTGAAGCGAGGAAAAAGAGTCGAGAACAGCAAAGAGGGGGAGGGGGGGGGGGGGGTGAAGCAGACTCAGAGATTGACTTTTTTTTTTTTTTTACTCAAATGCATAGTAATTGGCATATCAATCAAGAAAGTGACAAGCTCTCGCTGAAGATGCTCTAGTACAGGGATGCCCACACTTTTTCAGCCTGCGAGCTACTTTATAAAACGACCAAGTCAAAGTGATCCACCCACTACAAAAATACAAAACATATATTTATTTTCAAATATATTGAGGATTCTTTATATGTGCAATGTATAATGATGTACCTTGCAAAACCGTATGAGCCAATATTGCGCAACACGACATAATTAACTATGAGCATTCTTTGTAATTACCTGAGTTTACTTTGATGTTACTTTGATCTTTGGTATTGTGACGCTCGACTGGCAGACGAGACGAACACACTTCGAAAATGACATCGTGAAAAAAAAAGTCCACCTCCCATTCCTCATGAAAGTGACTCGTCTTCGTCTTCTCACTTGGTCCAGCCCCACCACTCATTTTGGGGGGGGGCTTCAAATTTGCGGTAACTCGCTGACTAGCTTGTTAGCTTCGCCACACTTAGCGTCGCTGTTTGCACATGTGCGGTGACCTGAAGGTCAGAAAAATTCCGCCGTCATCTGATGCTGCGTTCGATTGTACTCGTAGTTCGGAAAGGTAAATTAGTTTCATTGCACCAGCGTCTATTTTTTTTTTTCCTAATGTCATGCGATCTACTATTACAACCTTTGCGATCGACTGGTAGATCGCGATCGACGTATTGATCATCCCTGAACTAGTATGTAGAAAACTACCACATCCTGTACCGGCTGATGAGACCTGAGGTCATAGAGAAGGTACTGCTCAATTTCTTAACCGATTGATTGGTTTGAGACTCGCCACCAAATGCTAACTATGCTAACCCTGCATTCGGTATACTGGCTGATGTTTGGTTGAGTTTGATGCAATATGATTAGAAATGATCAAAATGCCACTGGATGAACTCAATCAGGCATGACAAGGGGTGATTGGTCAACGTTTGTGCCTCTCCAATGCAGAACTGCTGTCAAACTCTTTAAAATGTCGTGTATCCTCGGTAACGTTTGATTCACATACAACTATATCATCCGTCGCCACGTGTTTTCTTTCTGTTTTCCACTGAGAAAAGTGCCACAATGTCATATAACTGAAGTCGTTTTACCATAACACACTGAAACTTGTGTTCAATAGTTGGTGTGCGGTGGCCTTAAAGCTTCCTATCTCATATAAAGTCCATATAAGTTGATGTTTTCTTATTGGTTGTGCAGCGTCTTTGGGTTGAATCTCGTATACAGCTGAGATTGAAATAAATCCGAGAATCACCCACATGGAAAGAACCTATATGAGGACATATGTGCATATATGAAACCTACAAGCAGTTTATATGCACATATATGCTGCATATATGCGTATATATGCCACATAAAGGCAAAATTAAGGTGCATATATGTGAATATAAAGGCCATATAGGCGTCTTGTACTGCTTCTTTGTTTCCACACACATATATATATATATATATATATATGTATGTATGTGTGTGTGTGTGTGTGTGTGTGTGTGTGTGTGTGTGTGTGTGTGTGTGTGTGTGTGTGTGTGTGTGTGTGTGTGTGTGTGTGTGTGTGTGTGTGTGTGTATGTATATATGTATGTGTGTATGTATGTGTATATATGTATGTGTGTATGTGTATGTGTGTATATGTATGTATGTATGTATGTATATGTATGTATATATATATATGTATATATATATATAGCCCATATCTCACTTTGACAACTGTCATACATTATCAAGGCAATAACTAAGAACTAACTAAAAAACAATTATGTAAGAAGAACATATAGGTGCATGTATGCACACATATATACGTGCATATATGTACCTATACAGGTGCCTGTATGCACGCACATGTGTCCATATATGTACATTTATGTACATATAATATAGGAAAACGGCCAATTTTATATATGTCACATATATTAAAAACCTATATTAAAACACATATGTTTATATAAGTTCTTTCCATGTGGGCAGAATCACCTCTTTGCATGCTGTTCATGAATAATGCATCTATGTTTCAGTCTTCCTATAATTTACTCAGGTCAAATATAGCCGAGTGCTTATCTTGAGTTTATTGCTGGTTGAAATCCATTTAAATGCGAGCCGGTGACACACAACTTAAAATGTGACGCTGGCGGTAATTGTAGGTGAAGGAAAGAATGGTGTCCGACTGGGAACTGGGAGGTTCTGGGAATATTTTGAGCATTTAGAAGGATGTTGTGGGAATAAAAGCACAAGGGAGTTGGTAGTAAGGAGGTAATCTGCTATATAAAGGTAGTCTGTTTACCATTGTGTAACTCAACAACAGTTGTTTATCCACACGAGAAAGATAAACCAAACAAAGCAAAAGCAGCAGGGTTTCCTTCGCCTCGCAAATTTACTATGTGAGTGCTTCTCAGATGGTAAGTGGGAATTTCCCATCTGGTGCCTCTCAAAATTTCCGGTTAAAAATACCAAATGGGCCCACTTCATTTTAACTTGAGAAGGTTCCGACATCAGAATCTTATCCTGTATCTTTGGTATAGCAGGTTTTGTGAAACACCGTACCACCTTGTGGTACAAAGTGGTATTACAAGGCTAGCTTTTCAGAGCGAGTCCGTAAGGCCATGATGTGAATTTTTTTTCCCGTACAGATTGCCTCAGCTGTGTTGTGAAGTTGGTCTAAAAAAAGCTTTTTCCTTCTCCTTGTCTTTCAGTGGAGGGCTGCACGGATTGGTCAGTGGACTACCTGAAATACAAAGTGCTTCTCGGGGAACCCGTACGGATTAAGTGTGCTTTGTTCTATGGATACATCCGGGCCAACTACACCCACGCGCAGAGCACCGGACTCAGCCTCATGTGGTACAAGAGCGCGGGGCACGGCGACTTCGAGGAGCCAATCAGCTTTGACGGCACGAGGACCAGCAAAGAGGAGGACGCCATCTGGTTCCGGCCGGCCGAGCTGGACGACGTCGGATACTATTCCTGTGTATTGCGGTGAGTTGTTGTTAGTGTGAATGCAAGGCAAGGCAAGGCAAGGCAAGGCAAGGCAAGGCGTTCACACTCTTGAGATTCTGTTTCTGTTTATTCTGGACGTTTTTCGAATCGCTAAAACTCTGGCAATCTTCACCCGTTCGTCACCGTTCAAATATCAAATCCTGCAGCTTTTTCGGCACTTTCCAGCTAAGTTCTAGCTTTTTGAAATCTCGTCAACTTTTTGAAATATTTCAACTTTTATGCAACTTTTTTCCCAATGTAAACGGATGGAGACATTTTTTACCTCGCTATAACTTCTTCAAAACTTTACCGATTTCAACCGTTCGACTTTTAAACTGTTCCACTTTATCAACTGTTGCAACTATTTCAACTTTTTGAAACTTGTGCAACTTTTTGACACTTTTTGTAGGATTTTCAACTGACACTTTTTCAACTTTTCCAACTTTTTTCTACTTTTTCAACTGTTTGACACTTTTTTAACTTTTTTTTTTTTTATTAAAAGAAAGACATTTTTAAATACATTACAGTCATTCCAATTTGCTTTTATAGAGAAAATTGAAAAGCCCAACATATCCACATGAGCAAGCAGGTGTGTTTGCGACTGTTTTTAACTTTTTCAACTATTTCAACTTTTTGAAACTTGTGAAACTTTTTGAAAATCGTGCCAATTTTTTGAAAATCGTTCCAATTTTTTGAAAATCGTGCAATTTTTTGAAAATCGTGCCAATTTCTTGAAAATCTTGTAACTTTTTGAAAATCGTGCCATTTTTTTCAAATTGTGCAATTTTTTGAAAATTGTGTAACTTTTTAAAAATCGTGCAATTTTTTGAAAATTGTGCATTACAGTACAGCAGCATTCACACTATCATGCATTTGCCGCGGGAAATGCAGATCATGTAGTTTTTATTGTCTTTCCTTCATCTTCAAATATTCTCCTAGCCCTTTTGGGATCTTTTTTTTTTCTTTCATCTTCACAGTAGCACGTCTGGAGTAAAATAACGGCGTAAATAAGATTTGCTGGTATCCTCCAGGCACGAGAGAAGTTCTCCCCTCTTGATTTCTAATGGAGTCTCTCATCTGCGGCGTAAAGAGTCACTGGTCTCTGGTCCACAGAGTGTTGTAAAGCAGTACGTAGCCCCCCCTCCACTTGCCTTTACATGCTAAATTATTTCTTTACACTCCTCTCGGGGAAGGCCGGCCATTAAGTCCAATTGGGGAATCCATAAGTCTTTGGCCTTCACAAGTCCTTCTCCACAAAATGAGCAACAGCGAGAGGCGAGAGGAAGGGGATAGGGGCAGTAACTCACTTGTGATAAAGTCAAATAGGAAGGAAAATAGAGGAAACTGGCGTTATCGTCCTTTCCCATGCAGGAACTCTAGGTTTTTTTTCCTGATTTATGGGTTCCGTAATTTGGTTCAAATTTCCCAGCTTCAACATTTTTTTTATGAACGGGAAGTTCCAGGAGCTGCAGTCCTTTAAATTCAGACAGAGCCACACGAACGCGAACAGATTCTCAGCGTTTTTTGAAGACCGAGAAAGGACAAACGATGCGTCTCTCGACGAATAAGCGCCCGGCGCAGGCTCCCCCCCCCCCCCCCCCTCCCCTCCCCCCCCATCTCTCACAAGCTATTTACCATTCAACGCTATGAATAGAAACAGGCAGCGCCAATCCAACAAATCCTCCATTCACAGACGTTGGCAGCGTTTTTTGCTGGAGGTAGACAATCGGTCCGCCACGAGTTATTGTGTAATCACGCCCCAAAGTAGCGCCGTGAGATTTGATTTGGACGAGTACCGTCGCTTTGTCGCCAGTCTCCCCCATTCACAACCAAATTAAAGGGGGGGGGGGGGGACTTATTTGCCCATCATTTAGAGGAATAACAATAATTGGGAATAGAGAGTACTTTTCTTTCACGGATCTCTGGCCCCTCGTTTGGATTTCTATGGGGTATTTTTTTTAGGTAGTTTACTTTCTCCACAGAATTAACATTCTCAACTTTCATTCTTCGCCATTAAAGTTGAATGTGCACAGCTCCGACCTTTATTTACAATGCTAACAATTAGCTCTACTCATCTACTGCAAGCTGGGGGGGGGGGGGGGGGCGTTCGGAATAGCATGGGAATGCCAGAAACCGGGCGCACTGATTAGCACCGCTGTGGTAAAATGTTAACCGCGAGTCACGATCCTCAGAACTCTCATACATAATGCTTTGAAAAACCATCTGTCACTTTTAATTTGATAGGGAATCCTATGTATCCAGGTGTGTGTAGCCATGCCCATATGGAAAGAACCTATATAAACATATATGTTTTAATAAAGGTTTTGATATAGGTTTTGAATATATGTGACATATATAAAATTGGCTGTTTTCCTATATTGTATGTACATATATGTACATATATGCACATATACGCACATGTATGTACATATATCTTCCCTACATTTTCCTATATTTTATGCACATATATGTATTTTTCCTACATTTTCCTATATTTTATGTACATATATGCACATATACGCACATGTATTTACATATATCTTCCCTACATTTTCCTATATTTTATGCACATATATGTATTTTTCCTACATTTTCCTATATTTTATGTACATATATGCACATATACGCACATGTATTTACATATATCTTCCCTACATTTTCCTATATTTTGTGCACATATATGTATTTTTTCTACATTTTCCTATATTTTATGTACATATATGCACATATACGCACATGTATTTACATATATCTTCCCTACATTTTCCTATATTTTATGCACATATATGTATTTTTCCTACATTTTCCTATATTTTATGTACATATATGCACATATACGCACATGTATGTACATATATCTTCCCTACATTTTCCTATATTTTATGCACATATATGTATTTTTCCTACATTTTCCTATATTTTATGTACATATATGCACATATACGCACATGTATGTACATATATCTTCCCTACATTTTCCTATATTTTATGCACATATATGTATTTTTCCTACATTTTCCTATATTTTATGTACATATATGCACATATACGCACATGTATTTACATATATCTTCCCTACATTTTCCTATATTTTATGCACATATATGTATTTTTTCTACATTTTACTATATTTTATGTACATATATGCACATATACGCACATGTATGTACATATATCTTCCCTACATTTTCCTATATTTTGTGCACATATATGTATTTTTCCTACATTTTCCTATATTTTATGTACATATATGCACATATATGTACATATATGTACATATATGCAGATATACGCACATATATGTACATATGTTTTCCCTACATTTTCCTATATTTTATGCACATATATGTATATGTACTTTTCCTACATTTTTCTATATTTTATGCACATATATGTACATACGCGCACATATATGTATGCGTATATGCATCATACATGCAGCATTTATGTGCATATATGCAGCATTTATGTGCATATGTGCATATATATACGTATATATGCGCGTATAGGTACATATATGGACATATAGGTACATATATGCGCATATAGGTACATATATGTACTTATACTTATATGTACATATATGTACCTATATGTACATACAATATAGGAAAACGGCCAATTTTACATATGTCACATATATTCAAAACCTATATCAGAACCTATATTAAAACATATATGTTTATATAGGTTCTTTCCATGTGGGTGGCTACAACCCTGTTCTGGTCGGTTCCGCTACCAGGTACTTTCATGGTTCTTGCTACACCGAGGTTCCAAGCGAGCTAAGACGAGTAGAAAATGCGACATTTGCAGACGACGGGCCGCTGATAGGCCGGCGTGCCGCGACAGCAGATGTTAAAAAAACCCGACCAAACTCCGTAGCCGTCCCGGAGAACGCCGTTTAACCGTATTTCCATTCAAGTTTAACGTATCGTAACGTTTGTTTGTTGTTTCAACATCAGCTGCTGCTAACACCAACACCACTGAAACCGAAACGCCAGACAGTGAAGCACGATTGTAACAAATCTACATTTTGTAAATAGTATTATCAACCCTTGTGTGGCGTTCAAAAAAACGTCCCTATGTGGCGTTCGTGGCTGTTTTCATCCACGAACTTTGACGGCCGTAAAATTATATCAGAAGAATATTTTTTCCAACTTTTTTTTGCACAAATCTGTTAATCAACCTCCGTCCTGATCAAAACTACCAAATATTTAAAATATATATATGTTCAATTAACCTTTAAATGCCCATTTTGAAGATGAAGTCACTGATTTTGGGAGGGAAAAAACACAAAATTGTAAAATTTTGTAAACGTGTATGTTTCCCATATCAGTGACTTTATCTTCTAAATTGGCATTTAAAAGGTTAATTTAAAAAAAGTAATACTTTTTGGTGTCAGGACTGAGGTTTATTAACAGATTCATGTAAAAAATTTCGCTTTTTTTTTTATCTGATGTATTTTTACAGCTGTGGATGAAAACAGCCACCAAAGGGAGTTTTTTTGAAAATCTGATTTTGCACAAAAACTAAATATGCTTCAAAGATAATTACATTACTAATCAATGACATTTCCAAGACTGTAATAACGTGTAAAAAAAATCCAATATCCGATCACATTTTATATTGAAAATGAGTCATTTTGTGTGTATTTTTTCCCATTTCAGTGCCTTTATCTTCTAAATGGGCATTTAAAGGGTTTATTTTGAATTTTTTTTTTTTATATTTGGTAGTTTTGATCAGGACTGAGGTTGATTAACAGATTTATGCAAAACAATTTTGAAGAAATATTTATCTGATATATTTATACAGGGGTCAAAGTGAGTGGATGAAAACAGCCACCAACGCCACATAAGGAAGTTTTTTTGCCGACAGTGTATTATTGACCGAGTGAAAAATTTAAAATCAAATTTTTAAATTGCATGTAAAAGTAAAGCTTCCTCAGCAAAAATCATGTCATTTGAGCCAAAACAGTGAAAGTTTTGGTCAAATTAAGAGGGAAAATGACACCTAGTGGACGTTTTTTCCCACAATGCCACTCAAGGGTTAAACATCTAAAAATATATACTATTTAATTCATTATTTGAGCTGATTTCCACTGCATGTTTACGCCGCATCGTATCGGGGGCGATTACTTGTGCACGATGGGGAAAATCCCAGACGACTCCACCCACGCCGTGGTAATACTGTATGGTAATTTAATGCGACTGAGGCTGAGTAGAATAAGTAGTACACAGACCTGCATAGCTTGTTTGCGTCTTTGCCGCTTTGATGTAATCATTAAAAGCTCATTTACATTAGATCTACATCCATTTTTTCCAATGTTACGGAAGTTTACAGATAGTGGCCGACCTTGCAATACCATCTGTTGTCATAGGGGGGCAGTGTCAAGACGAAATGAAATAACAAATAGCCAAAGTTTTCACATTCTCCGCTTGTGTTTAAAAAAAATCATAGAATACTGGTGTTCTAATGCGACTTTAAACCAATTTACCGATATGAGTACCTTTTATAAGTAAACCCTTTTTAGTCTTCACCATTTAATGTTATTACTTTAAACAATCAAACAAAGTACTTTCCAGATTGTTAAGATCTTTCTAGTACCATAAGGGAGCATGCGTCATTTTAGATTTTCCTCTAGTTGGAAAAACCTTCATTTGTCACAAGGTGTTTAATGTCAGATGTGCCACAGTTGAGGAAGTCACCTGAACAGTGAGCAGAGTTGCACATGCTTGATTATATAGTCATAACTTTATTAACCTTGTTGGTAAAGGGCATTTTCTCCTGACTGGCTCATTAGTCTGCTCTATTCCGCAACATACGGGGGGAAGGGTTTTCTTAACAGGCTTGGGAGGATGGGGTTGTTTGTGTGTGCTTCATGCTGGGTTTAATGCAGTGTATGGCAATGCATCAAAATCTGCCGTGAGACCATCAAATTAGAGTGATCTATAGCACCTTATTAGCGTATATAACTGGGAGTTCTGTTCAGGGACCGGAACTCAGTCCCGGTGATTAAGAATCCACTGGTGGATTCTTGAAGTTTTCTATACTTTATTGCAATAATAGCAGAAACTAGAAAATTCCCACGGAAATTTTATTGTGCCTGCCACCTGCCGCCCCCTGCTGCCGAGCGAGGCCGCGGCGGGGTCAAAAGTACGTGGAAACCATGTCATTAGGTAATGATTCTGGATCGCAGCGCCACCACGAGGCCACCCTCCAAATTTCAGCTCATTTGAACAAACTTGTTAGCATGCGATGCTAACACCTGCGATTGAAGTAAGTGGAAACCATGTCATTAGCTAGTGATTCTCGATCGCAGCGCCACCACGAGGCCACCCTCCAAATATCAGCTCATTTGAACAAACTTGTTAGCATGCAATGCTAACACCTGCGATTGAAGTAAGTGGAAACCATGTCATTAGCTAGTGATTCTCGATCGCAGCGTCATCCCGAGGTCACCCTCCAAATTTCAGCTCATTCGAACAAACTTATTAGCATGCGATGCTAACACCTGCGATTGAAGTAAGTGGAAACCATGTCATTAGCTAGTGATTCTCGATCGCAGCGCCACCACGAGGCCACCCTCCAAATATCAGCTCATTTGAACAAACTTGTTAGCATGCAATGCTAACAGCTAAAAGCGATTTAAGTACGTGGAAACCATGTCATTAGCTAGTGATTCTCGATCGCAGCGCCACCACGAGGCCACCCTCCAAATTTCAGCTCATTTGAACAAACTTGTAAGCATTGTTAGTTAGGGTTACCTCCCAGGCGTGGCTGACCTGGAATCTGGAGTTACGTCACATTCTGACATGCTAAGCTTAGCGCGGTGGCTTAGCGCGACGGCTAATTAGCTAGTGCGCCGTGATCGCAGCGCCCCCATGAGGCCACCCTCCAAATTGGTGCGGGACTAGTAGTCCGGCAAACTTTGTGCGGCAGAGGAAGAATAATATTTTTAAAAAACGGCGTTTTCCCAGGATTGTAATAATTGTGGATTCTGTCCAGCTGAAGAGTAATTCTGGGTGCCTGTCTCTTTAAGACGCGAGGATCGCCATCCCATGGTCCGGTTCGTTCATTCTTGTGATGGATTTTTGGAGCGTGTACAGAGAACGCACATCAAAACATGCTGAAAATTTGGGAATAGTGCGATTCAGCAAACTGTTACTGCATAAATTGCAAAAAAAAACCCGCAAAAAATAAATAAATTAGCGGATGGCATTTTGCTGCAAAAACACAAAACGGAAGGGATACTGGTGAGCGGCAGAGAGTCGCAGAGTAACACATTTTCCAGGACAAAAATATGAACATCATCCGCATACGTGTTTGCATCACATAGCACAGAATATAATAACGCTTGATGTGAACCCACATGGAAAGAACCTATATGAGGATATATGCACATATATGAAACCTATATGCTGCATATATGCACATAAATGACAATATACATGCTGCATATATATGCCAATATATATGCAGCATACATGCTGCATATATGGAAAGTCCCACATGGACAGAACCTATATAAACATATATGTTTTAATATAGGTTTTGATATAGGTTTTGAATATATGTGACATATATAAAATTGGCCGTTTTCCTATATTTTATGCACATATATGTACCTATATGCACATATAGGTACATATATACGCATATAGGTACATATATGCGCATATAGGTACATATATACGCATATAGGTACATATATATGCATATAGGTACATATATGCGCATATAGGTACATATATGGCCTATATGTGCATATAGGTACATATATGCACATATATGTGCATAATATATAGGAAAACGTCCAATTTTATATATGCCACATATATCCCAAACCTATATCAAAACCTATATTAAAACATATATGTTTATATAGGTTCTTTCCATGTGGGAAGGTCTGGGATGTATTCCATGTTAGCTGAACTGCTGCTCCACATATTTACACTTATTTCAAGCCCATATCTGTTTCTAGCTCTGTAGTTCGGGGGACGGGGGGGGGGGATTTCAAACTAAAGCGCTTGTTTCCATAGAAGTTCATACGTTGGAGATCAAAGCGAAGACACTCCAGAGTACTTCTGTAGCAATAACGCTCAAGCACCTGCTTTCAAAAGACGAAGCCATTAACCTGAAATTGTCTTTTTTCTTGTTTATTTTTCTTCTTTTCTTTCGTTTTTTTGGTCACGTTCTCCTCCATTTTTTTTTCTCTCTCCCAGCCACATCACAGTGTGCGCTGAGCTGCCGTGTCAAGCGTGACTCATTTTCTATTCCCAGCCAGCCGCCCGCCAAAAAATCCGAGGTTCGCTCTTTCCCTTCTTTGTCTTCTGGAGCGCGGGGGTCCTATAGATGATCAGCACTCGCATATGTTTAACATGTCACATTTGGATTACACTCCTGGCGGTGTTTTCTTTTTATCCGAAGATCCACGGTGTTTGAAACATGAAGGGGTCCCCCGGGGGGGGGGGGGGGGGGGAATTAAGAGCGCTTTGTGGCGGAACGAATGAATCGGGGCACAACGATAAATCGTCTCTCGCTGGATGCGTTTCAGACTCGAGAACCCCGAAAACAATCCGATCGTGGTCGCTATGGGCTCCCCTGATGCTATTGTCTCAAAGCAAGTATTGACAAGAGTCAAGCGTATCCGGTTGCCGTGGAGACGCTTGTCCTTACACAACATCAGGAATAATCTCTCCGCAAGTGTTTGGTTTTTTTTATACTCCATTTCGACAATGTGATGGGAAAACGATGGAAATCCCTAATAGTAAGGCTAAACAAGCTTAATAAGCTTCCTTTGAAACAGCTGCTAATCCCACTCTTTTATACTGTGTTGTGCTGGAGAGGACACCCGAGCCCTACTCCGGCCACCCTCCTTCCCCTCACGACAGTGTCTGATTGTCTGGAATGAAAGCCCAAATGAAGCTAGATGATCTGCATTTCCCAAGGCAAATGCACGATAGTGTGAATGCAAACTGTAATGCTTTTTGCTGCCTGCCTTGCGGCAGGTAGACTGGAATGCTTTGAAAAAGTGGAAAAAGTGGAAAGAAGTTGGGAACAGTTGAAAAAAGTTGGGAAAAGTTGAAAAAGTTTCAAAAAGTTGAACTAGTTTCAAAAAGTTGAAAAAGTGTCAAACAGTTGGAAAAAAGTGTCAAACAGCTGAAAAGTGTCAGTTGTAAAAGTTTCGAAAAGTTGAAAAAGTTTCGAAAAGTTGAAACAGTTGAAAAAGTGTCAAACAGTTGAAAAGTGTCAGTTGTAAAAGTTTCGAAAAGTTGAAAAAGTTTCAAAAAGTTGAAACAGTTGAACAGTTTAAAAGTCGAATGGTCAAAAAAATCTATTAAGATTTGAAGAACTTATTGCTCGTTAAAAATTTCTCCATCCGTAAACATTGGAAAAAAAGTGGCACAAAAGTTGAAATATTTTAAAAAGTTGACGAGATTTCAAAAAGCTTTTTATTGCAGCTTTAATTAGTGTGAATGCAATGCAATGCAAGGCGTTCACACTCTTGAGATTCTGTTTCTGTTTATTCTGGACGTTTTTCGAATCGCTAAAACTCTGGCAATCTTCACCCGTTCGTCACCATTCAAATATCAAATCGTGCAGCTTTTTCGGCACTTTCCGGCTAAGTTCTAGCTTTTTGAAATCTCGTCAACTTTTTGAAATATTTCAACTTTTGTGCAACTTTTTTCCAATGTTAACGGATGGAGAAATATTAAACTAGCTATAAGTTCTTCAAATCTTAACTGACTTCAACCATTCAACTTTTAAACTGTTCAACTGTTTCAACTTTTAGTAAGTTGTGCAACTTTTTGACACTTTTTTAACTTGTTGTAACATTTTCAACTGACACTTTTTCAACTTTTTGCAACTTTTTCAACTTTTTCAACTGTTTCAACTTTTTGAAACGTATTCAACTTTTTCAAACGTTTTTAACTTTTCAACTTTTTCCACTTTTGATCACTTTTCCAACTTTTTTCTACTTTTTCAACTGTTTGACACTTTTTTTTAACTTTTTCAACTTTGTGAAACTTTTTGAAAATCGTGCCAATTTTTTGAAAATCGTGCAATTTTTTTAATTGTGCACTTTTTTAAAAATTGTGTAGCTTTTTAAAAATCGTGCAATTTTTTGAAAACCGTGCAATTTTTTGAAAATTGTGCATTGCAGTTTGCCAGCAGCATTCACACTATCATGCATCTGCCGCGGGAAATGCAGATCATCTAGTTACATCATTTATGTTTCCCATAAATGTAAAACGCTGCTCGCCCTGGTATTCACATGTTACGTTAGCTCCCGTGGCGGCGGGAACGAGCGCCTGCGGTCGCCATGTCCTTGCGTATCCGCTCAGCTGCACTTAGGAGTGTCGGGGGGTGGGTGGGGGGGGTATCATCATAACCACCCCCCCCCCCCACACACACACACACACACACACACACACACACACACACACAGAAACACAAACACAAGATGTCAGTTCGCTGCCCTCCGGAGACTTAGCAGCTACTGACAGGAACTTAATGTGCCTCCAATCTGTATGTGAGCGCGGGCCAATGCCGTCGACATTCAGAGCATGTGCGCCTGTCTTTTCCACTCGCCTTGATTTTCCTTCACGCAGACACACATTGGTGCATCGCGGATGTATAAGACTGGAGGGGGTAGGGAGGGAGTGGGGACGCCACATACAGGAACTGCGTGTCAAATGGAGGTCAGCACCCAGCTGTTCCCCATGGAGGGCCGTGCAACACCCCCGAGGAACTCTTGTCGTACGCCGAGTCCCCCCAAAAAAAACAAACATCTGCGGTGTCAGGAATGTGTCACGTTACAGCATGGCAACACAAAACACACAGCGGAGGGACACTTTTTAGACGCCTCCGCCAGGGTTTTCCCGTAAGCCTCTTACCACTGCAGAATTGCTAATTCCTGCAGTTTCGTGACAGCCGAGAGACGAGCGAGGGGGAATGCAAGATACTCGGTATCGGACTGGCGGTTTGACGCCTCCGGCGGCATGAGCCGGGTAAATATGAGGCGGAAGATGGATGGATGTTGGATATTGGTTCGGAAATGAAGCGGGGGAAAACCCAAGTATGTTTGATTAATGGTCTAAATTCCCGCACTTGGAATCTGATCGACTGGGCCACTCGGCGTCGGCGAGGTTCTCGTCCGGCGCTAATTGGCTAAACTGGACAAATCAACGTTCTGGCCCCGGCATTGCGTTCGTGTGATTAGTTCACGGTTTGGCGATCGGCAGACCCTTGCCTGTTGACGGCCGTACTTTTACGTCAAGTCTTCAATTTTTGCTCGACTTGAGCCTCGTCGCTCTCGTGAAAAAGTGTCCAAAGCGAGGTGTGAAAACTTGCTCTATATAGTAACCCACATGGAAAGAACCTATGTGAGGATATATGCACATATATGAAACCTATATGCACATACATGACAATATATATCCTGCATATATGCACATATATGCTGCATCTATGCATATATCTATGCCATTCTTAGGGATTTAGTTCAGAATTTATCCTGGTACCTGAGTGGAAAACCAAGGGTAAATATATATACACCCACATTGAAAGAACCTATATAAACATATATGTTTTAATATAGGTTTTGAATATATGTGACATATATAAAATTGGCCGTTTTCCTGTATTTTATGTGCATATATGTACATATAGGCTATATGCACATAAATGTACATATATGTGCATATATGAACATATATGCATATATATATGCATATATGTGCATATATGTACATATATGCATATATATGCACAATTGTATATATGTACCTATATGTACATATGGGTGCATATATGCGCATATATATGCATATATGTACATATATGTACATAAAATATAGGAAAATGGCCAATTTTATATATGTCACATATATTCAAAACCTATATCAAAACCTATATTAAAACATATATGTTTATATAGGTCCTTTCCATGTGGGGATGCCGGTAAACATCTTTTCAAAACCATTTTTTCCCCCCATCAAAGTGGAAAATACGGTAATTGGCGCAGGTGAATTGAAGCAATAACAATGTAATTATTCAGTTTCCTATAAATGTCATAACATATTGTTGAACGTCTTTAAAATCGCCACGCAGGGCAACACTTTGGCTTTCGTGCCGGGAAATCCATAGTAGGACACACACACACACAGACACACACACACACACACACACACACACACACACACACACACACACACACACACACTGCAGCATATTGATCGCTGTTGGAAAGTCCAGGGATTACAGTGTCACATTCAGGACAGATGTAACCGCGCAGAGAGGATTCCGCCCGCTTGGTAGCTAACATCTCACCTTTGACCTGTTCGTGGGCGCTGGCGTGCCGCCAACTGGCCCGCCCCTTATTAATGGCTTTGCCACACGTCCCCGGGGGGGGCTGTCCCCCCCCCCCCGCCACAGGACAATGGCGGGTGAAGGTGGGAGTGGATAAGAAAGGGTGTGCAGCTTATTCCCCACATGGAAAGAACCTATATGAGGATATATGCACATATGTGAAACCTATATGCAACATATATGCACACATATGACAATATATATGCTGCATATATTCACATATATGCTGCATATATGCACACATATGACAATATATATGCTGCATATATGCGTATGTATGCCACATGTAGGAAAATAGAGGTGCATATATGCACCTATAGGTGTGCATATATGCACACCTATATGCGCACATATAGGTGTGCATATATGCGCACATATATGTATATATATAGCCCATATCTCACTTTGGCAACTGCCCCCACATGGAAAGAACCGATATAAACATATATGTTTTAATATATGTTTTGATATAGGTTTTCAATATATGTGACATATATAAAATTGGCAGTTTTCCTATATTCATACATTACACATATATGCACATATATGTACATATATGTACATAAAATATAGGAAAACAGCCAATTTTATATATGTCACATATATTCAAAACCTATATTAAAACATATATGTGTATATAGGTTCTTTCCATGTGGGTCAAGCTTAAATCGCTACCTGGCACTGTAGCATCCGCGGTCTAAAAGATGGTCTCTTAAACTAATGTACCGGCACCTGTGCACACACACAAACACAGGAACACACACACACACGCACTTTCATCGGATGATGTATAACGTAAAGATGGCTGTTTGTGCTATAAGCTACCTGGCGGGAGGTGATTGGTTGGCCGTGACGATTGCGGGCTTAGCTCCATCGACTAATTATTAACAGGGTTTATTTCCAAGTGCTGAGGCACAATCAGACGGGTTTTTTTTTTTTTTAAAGTCCTGTAATTGAATATAAAATTGAGGTAAAAGCGATTATCCTCATATTATCCGGGATTCCTTCAAGACCTATGTTGTATTCCGCGGTAGTTTAGGCGGCGTGATCACTGTTGACCGGCGCTCTCACTTTTTCGGCATTTTTACTAAGTAATAGGAAGCCTATATGCAGCATATATGCACATATATGCTGCATATATGCACATATACGGCTATATATGCTGCATATATGCACATGAATGCTGCATATATGCACATGTATGACAATATATATGCTGCATATATGCATATATATGACAATATACATGCTGCATATATGCACATATATGCTGCATCTACGCACATATATGCCACATATGGGCCAAATTGAGGTGCATATATGTGAATATACAGGCCATATAGGTCCCCTGTACTGCTTCTTTATTTCCACACATATATAGCCTATATGTCTCACTTTGCCAACTGTCATATCAAGGCAATAACGAAGAACTAGCTAAAAAAACAATTATGCAAGAAGAACTTATGTATGTGTGAACACGTGAAATTGGTATCACATGTAAAGAACCTATGTAAACATATATGTTTTAATATAGGTTTTGAATATATGTGACATCTATAAAATTGGCCGGTTTCCTATATTTTATGTACATATATGTACATATATGTACGTGTATGTATGTACCTATATTTTAGGACGACATATATGTACATATATGTACATAAAATATAGGAAAACGGCCAATTTTATAGATGTCACATATATTCAAAACCTATATCAAAACCTATATTAAAACCTATATGTTTATATAGGTTCTTTCCATGTGGGCCCCATCTTTCTAATTTGCTGTTGCGTGTTCCCATGTAGCTGTATGTTGCTTCTCGCTTTGGAGGAAGTGGAATAGACTCAATCCACCACGCGCGCGTTGTAGCCTCAGCTGGTTTTTGCCGCGTTGCCCTTCACGCTATTTTCTAATTGGACATTTGCCCCCGCACTCAATTCCATTTGATTAAGCCCCGGCTCGGCTGGCGAGAGGCAGACCTCTGGGCTGAAAATCAGCTGTCGCAATCTGCATGACTACTCGGGGATAATCCAACAGAAGGTCACATACAACCACTTTTCTTTTTTTTTTTTTTTTTTTTTTTTGTGCTCCCCAAGATCGATCTTCTGCTAATCCCGGAAAACGTTCTCGCCATTCTTAGGGATTTAGTTCAGACTTTATCCTGGTAACTGAGTGAAAAACCAAGGGTGAATATAGATAAACCCACATGGAAAGAACCTATATAAATATATATGTTTTAATATAGGTTTCGATATAGGTTTTGAATATATGTGACATATATAAAATTGGCCGTTTTCCTATATTTTATGTACATATCTGTACATATATGTCCAAATATGTGTGATTATATGTACCTATATGTGCATATAGGTACATATATGTATATGTGTGACATATATAAAATTGGCCGTTTTCCTATATTTTATGTACATATAGGTACATATAAGTACATAAAAGTACATATATGTACCTATATGCACATATACGTACCTATATGTGCATATATGCGCATATATATGTATATATGTACATAAAACATAGGAAAATGGCCAATTTTATATATGTCACATATATTCAAAACCTATATTAAAACATATATAAGTACATATATGTACCTATATGCGCATATATATGTATATATGTACATAAAATCTAGGAAAATGGCCAATTTTATATATGTCACATATATTCAAAACCTATATCAGAACCTATGCTAAAACATATATGTTTATATAGGTTCTTTCCATGTGGGGAAATAAAGAAGCAGTACAGGAGACCTACATGGCCTGTATATTCACATATATGCACCTCAATTTTGCCTATATGTGGCATATATATGCATAGATGCAGCATATATGTGCATAGATGCAGCATATATATCGTCGTATATGTGCATTTATGTGCATATATGTGTATATAGGTTTCATATATGTGCATATATCCTCATATAGGTTCTTTCCATGTGGGTATATATGTTTTTTCTTGCCGGCGTCTGGGTTTGTTTTCCGTCACATCCTGGACACTGCCTCCCCCTCATGGGCCTCGCCGAGTGCAGGAAGTCATCAAACAAGATGCCAAACCGGCGCTATCTGATAGCGGGGTGGGGGTGGGGGGGGGGGTGTGGGGGGATGGGGGGGGTACTGACCTTCTCTTCCTCATATCTGATGGTGGTTTTTTATCTGCCAGACAAATGTCAGAAACACCATTCCTCAAGCTCGATCACTTTGGCACCGCTGCCTTCCCTCCCCGTTGGACCGCGAAGCGCCGTGACATCTGCAATACCACAGCTGTCAGTCAAACCCCCCCTCCCCCCCACCCCTCCCCCCCACCCCTCACCCGATTCTCCAGGAGAACCGGCGCAAACCGCAGGGGGATAATTGCAGAGTGGCTGTGACTCAGGACAGAAACTTCATTAAAATTTCATAAAAAACGAAGGAAGCTCATTTGAATTTCACTGAAGGCGCATATTGTCGGACTCGTGACGAGGCGTCGTCGCCACGAAGCCGGAGGAGTCGTTCACTTTTTAGAAACAAGTGGATTGTTTTGTTGGAAATTTGTATTTATTTATTTTATTTTGGCATACTGGGCATCTTGGGTAATCTTAAAAAAAAATGTCCACCTTTATTCATAATTCAAAGACATATTGTGAAAATTCAACCCGAGTTTGATTATTGATCCGATTCAAATAGTTTTTTTTTTTTCATTTTTACTGTCATTTGCGGATGATAAGCCGCTATTTTTTTCACTTCGCTTTGAACCCTGCAGTTTAAGATAAGATAAGATAAGATAATAACTTTATTCATCCCCAAAGGGAAATTGTTTTGTTGCAGCAATCTGGTACCTAGGAATGTCATAAAACACAATACAATAGAATACAAAAGTAAAAATTTTTAATATAAAAATATAAAAATATCTGGGTAGTTACATAAATTTAGTAAAACACAGAACGGAACATGGGCATATAAACAATGATGTGGCTAATTTATGGATTGCTATAGGTTAACAGGCTTCATGCTGCCAATACACGGGTGATGCGTTCAGGTGCATCAAGTAACTCCGACGCGCTGCGCTCGACAGCTGACAAGGCGTCCTCTTCAGAGGAAAATCTTCCTCATCAGTCACAATCCGCAAATAACCGACAAAATAATTCAGCAACAGAAATAAAAACCCTCTGTGGTCTCTATATGTACAATTTTGTTTTCTTTTTAAAAATGTAGCGGGTGTGGCTTAGGTTCAGGCGCGCTTAATAGTCCAGAATTAATAGTACTTCTTGGGTTTTGGAAACAATTACATCCTAATTTTATGCAATTTTTGCATAGAACAGAATGAAATCTGTGCATTTATAGACTGAAAAAAACATTTGTATTGAGTTCCCCTCTCTTGTAGCTCTGGTTGCCAGTTCGTCTGCGTCCTCACACCATTCGTACCCGCCATTTTTCCGCGTTGTTGCCTTTGTGTTCTGACCGCCTGTCTACCCGACTTCTTCTAGATTTCCTTCTCAATCGCCTGTGCTGGTTTTGACTAATTAATGAATTATTAATTATTGAGTGTTAAGTCATTTTGATCACAATTTAGACGAGGCAAAGACTTTAACCCCCTAAAAAAGTTGGAATAAAATTAAAATTGTCCCTAATTTACCGCCGTTTTTGGAGGTTCCTGCAGTTTCCTACCTTTCCCACACGGAAAGAACCTATATGAGGATATATGCACATATATGAAACCTATATGCAGCATATATGACAATATATATGCTGGATATATGCACATACATATATGCACATATATGACAATATATATGCTGCATAAATGCACATATATGCACATAAATGCTGCATATATGTTGCATATACGCGTACATATATGTGCGCGTATGTACATATATGCGCAAATATGTGCATATGTGTACATATATGTGCATAAAATATAGGAAAATGTAGGGAAACTATATGTACATATAGGTGCGTATATGTGCATGTATGTACATTAGCATACATATATGCACATATATGTACATATATGTACATAAATATAGGAAAATGGCCAATTTTATATATGTCACATATATTCAAAACCTATATCAAAACCTATATTAAAACATATATGTTTATATAGGTTCTTTCCATGTGGGTTCATCCAATGCTAGTTTAACTGTAGCCTCCCATGATGCTAACCTTTTTTTAAAAAAATGAGAAATGTAACTAATTACTTTTACTGCTGATGTTGTAATAATCCAGAAAGTGGTTATATTCGGCAACATGTTGCCTTTTTGTTCGTCTTCTTCAAAAGCAATTGGGGCCAATATGAAGGAAGGACTATTAGTATTGCAAATAGTACTAGGATCGATGGTGTTTTATAGTTTTGGCCACTTACCATACATATTTTGTAAATAACAGATGATAGGACAGCGGTACTCCATATTTATTAAGCTTATTTCGAGCAGTTTTTGAGGTTAAATATGTGCGATTTTGCTCAGTTTCGTGCCACTTTTTGAGTTATTTGATCGGATATTTGGCTTTTAACCCTTCGGGGCCTGAAAGCATTTTGAGCCGTTTTTCACTACAATTGATTTTCCCTTTATATCTCAGATATAAAATCCTTAAACTTTGCCTTTTTTGGTGTCATTTTGTTCAGGACAACCTCATAAATGCATTTCTGAAGTATTTTCATCACTTTGGCATACTGTATTAAAACAGTGGATCTAAAAACACCATAAAATTACAAATTCGGGTGGTAAAAACAGATTTATTGACTATAAAAGTCACAGACATGGTTAACGAATCATTTTGTTTACTTGTGAAGTAAATCTAAACTATAATGAACTAAAATGTATCAAAACAGGACTGAACAAACAGTTCTCTACAGATATTTACAGTGAAATAGAAACTGTAATGCACAATTTTCCAAAAATTGCACGATTTTCGAAAAATTGAACAATAAAAAAAAAACAATAGCACGATTTTCAAAAAATTGCACGATTTTCAAAAAATTGCAAAATTTTCAAAAAATTGGCACGATTTTCAAACAGTTTCACAAGTTTCAAAAAGTTGAAATAGTTGAAAACGTTAAAAAAAAAGTGCAAACAGTTGAAAAAGTAGAAAAAGTAGGAAAAGTTAACAAAAGTGGAAAAAGTTGAAAAGTTAAAAACGTTTCAAAAAGTTGAATAAGTTTCAAAAAGTTGAAACAGTTAAAAATGTTGAAAAAATGTCAAACAGTTGAAAAAGTTGAAAAGGTGTCAGTTGAAAATGTTACAACAAGTTGAAAAAGTGTCAAAAAGTTGCACAAGTTTCAAAAAGTTGCACAGGTTTCAAAAAGTTGAAACAGTTGAAAAGTTGAACAAACAGTTCTGTACAGATATTTACAGTGAAATAGAAGCACTGCCTCAGGCGTTTTTGTAAAACTATTTACAAAAGGGTCGCACATATTTTTCCTCATATCTCCGCTTTTATTTGGGCGATCAACGTCATTTAAAAACCAGCTTGTAGTTTTATATCTGCACTTTGGACACGGATTGAAACACTGGACCAGACGACGCCGCGCCGTGACGCTACTGCGCTTTTCAGACGCTCATGTGACGAGGACGCGCCGGTGCGTCCGCCGGCCCCACAGGGTTAATGGTGTTTTATTTGTGGTTGGCTGGAAATAGAAATACGAGTCAAGACGAAGACTTTTTAGAAATGTGGTCTAAAACTGCCATGGAGTACTCGTCGTGCCCTACAAATGAAAGTTTAAAATGTCGTGTTGGGTAATAAAACCTGGCTTGAGTTTCTTGGTCTGGTACGACTCCGACATGTGGAGCGCTCCTCTGTCTTTGTCGGTATGGATGGCTACAAGGCAGAACAAGGTTATCCGCAGAGTGTGTGTGTGTGTGTGTGTGTGTGTGTGTGTGTGTGTGTGTGTGTGTGTGTGTGTGTGTGTGTGTGTGTGTCTGACAAGAAGGAAGAGGTGGATGCTTGTAATTGAAGGAAAGAGCCGGCTGTTCCAAGTGCCACGGTCCCAGACAGGGGGCTAAGTAGGAGCGAGTTGGCCGGCAGTCAGATTTCTTTTGGGGGGGGGGGGGGGTGTGAGCGTCGGTGCTTCATCACGCCGGCCTCTTTGCCCGGAGCTGACAGGTGAGTTATGAGCCGGCGCCACAGGTAGCGGCTCCGGTCCTCCCGCCGCTCACTGTGACCTTCGCTCCGGCCGTAAATAACGCAGCGCCCATAAAATACTGATTTAGGGGCGACCGGGTCGAGCGCCGTCTCGGTCGAGGGGGTTCTTGGAAACTCGTCGTCGGTCAGACCCGCGGCTCTTTAGTCCCTCTTCATCAGCTTTTATGTGGGAATAAAAAATTTTTTTTTTTTTTTTTAACTTAATTTTTATTGAAATTTTTCAGTTTTCACAGGTCAGGGCAAAACAAACATACAACCATCTTTCATCAACCAAAGTCTATTGTCCAGTGGTAGCAGTGTCCTCTTCTGTCCTCCTGAAATCACTCCATTTTTCCACCTTTTCTTCAAATTGAGACTCCTGTGATCTTAGTTTGTGAGTGAGTCTCTCCATTGCAAATATTTCCTCAACAACCTGTAACCACTGCGTACCACAATCTGGTAATCACTTTCTTGCTTGCTGTTAGTAATATCTTAAACAGATATACGTCTTCTCTTTGTATCACATTATGAGTTATGTTTCCCAAATACAGCATCTTACAAGTTTTTGGGGGAACTGATTGTCACGGCTGGGCGCCGCCGCGTGGAGGGTCCTGAACCCAAAAGCAGACCTCAAGCAGAAAGTAGTTTGCAAACAGTAAGGTTTATTGTGAAAACAGGGAAAGGGGAGCTGGAACGGTGACGGAACCCGGGGGAACTCTGGGGGGCCTCTTGGAACCGGGACTGGACCCGGGAGAATCTTCAGGGGGGGGGCCTCTCGGGGATCTCGGGCATTGGGGGCCCGGGGAACTCGCGGGCTTCTTGGAAACGGGGACGGGGCCCGGGGAACTCGCGGGCCTCCTGGAACCGGGACGGGACCCGGGGGAATCTCTGGGGGGGGCCTCCTGGAACTGGGACGGGACCCGGGGGAATCTCTGGGGGGGCCTCCTGGAACTGGGACGGGACCCGGGGGAATCTCTGGGGGGAACTCTTGGAACCGGGACGGGACCCGGACGGGGAACTTCTTGGAACCGGGACGGGACCCGGACGGGGAACTTCTTGGAACCGGGACGGGACCCGGACGGGGAGCTTCTTGGAACCGGGACGGGACCCGGACGGGGAACTTCTTGGAACCGGGACGGGACCCGGACGGGGAGCTTCTTGGAACCGGGACGGGACCCGGACGGGGAGCTTCTTGGAACCGGGACGGGACCCGGACGGGGAGCTTCTTGGAACCGGGACGGGACCCGGACGGGGAACTCTTGGAACCGGGACGGGGAACTCTTGGAACCGGGACGGGGAACTCTTGGAACCGGGACGGGACCCGGACGGGGAGCTTCTTGGAACCGGGACGGGACCCGGACGGGGAGCTTCTTGGAACCGGGACGGGATCCGGACGGGGAACTTCTTGGAACCGGGACGGGACCCGGACGGGGAACTCTTGGAACCGGGACGGGACCCGGACGGGGAGCTTCTTGGAACCGGGACGGGACCCGGATGGGGAACTTCTTGGAACCGGGACGGGACCCGGACGGGGAGCTTCTTGGAACCGGGACGGGACCCGGACGGGGAGCTTCTTGGAACCGGGACGGGACCCGGACGGGGAGCTTCTTGGAACCGGGACGGGACCCGGACGGGGAACTTCTTGGAACCGGGACGGGACCCGGACGGGGAGCTTCTTGGAACCGGGACGGGACCCGGACGGGGAGCTTCTTGGAACCGGGACGGGACCCGGACGGGGAACTCTTGGAACCGGGACGGGGAACTCTTGGAACCGGGACGGGACCCGGACGGGGAACTTCTTGGAACCGGGACGGGACCCGGACGGGGAGCTTCTTGGAACCGGGACGAGACCCGGACGGGGAGCTTCTTGGAACCGGGACGGGACCCGGACGGGGAGCTTCTTGGAACCGGGACGGGACCCGGACGGGGAGCTTCTTGGAACCGGGACGGGACCCGGACGGGGAGCTTCTTGGAACCGGGACGGGACCCGGACGGGGAGCTTCTTGGAACCGGGACGGGACCCGGACGGGGAACTTCTTGGAACCGGGACGGGACCCGGACGGGGAACTTCTTGGAACCGGGACGGGACCCGGACGGGGAGCTTCTTGGAACCGGGACGGGACCCGGACGGGGAACTTCTTGGAACCGGGACGGGACCCGGACGGGGAACTTCTTGGAACCGGGACGGGACCCGGACGGGGAACTTCTTGGAACCGGGACGGGACCCGGACGGGGAACTTCTTGGAACCGGGACGGGACCCGGACGGGGAACTTCTTGGAACCGGGACGGGACCCGGACGGGGAACTTCTTGGAACCGGGACGGGACCCGGACGGGGAGCTTCTTGGAACCGGGACGGGACCCGGACGGGGAGCTTCTTGGAACCGGGACGGGACCCGGACGGGGAACTTCTTGGAACCGGGACGGGACCCGGACGGGGAACTTCTTGGAACCGGGACGGGACCCGGACGGGGAGCTTCTTGGAACCGGGACGGGACCCGGACGGGGAGCTTCTTGGAACCGGGACGGGACCCGGACGGGGAGCTTCTTGGAACCGGGACGGGACCCGGACGGGGAACTTCTTGGAACCGGGACGGGACCCGGACGGGGAACTTCTTGGAACCGGGACGGGACCCGGACGGGGAACTTCTTGGAACCGGGACGGGACCCGGACGGGGAACTTCTTGGAACCGGGACGGGACCCGGACGGGGAACTCTTGGAACCGGGACGGGACCCGGACGGGGAGCTTCTTGGAACCGGGGCGGGACCCGGACGGGGAACTTCTTGGAACCGGGACGGGACCCGGACGGGGAACTTCTTGGAACCGGGACGGGACCCGGACGGGGAACTTCTTGGAACCGGGACGGGACCCGGACGGGGAACTCTTGGAACCGGGACGGGGAACTCTTGGAACCGGGACGGGACCCGGGGGAATCTCTGGGGGGAACTCTTGGAACCGGGACGAGACCCGGGGGAATCTCTGGGGGGAACTCTTGGAACCGGGACGAGACCCGGACGGGGAACTTCTTGGAACCGGGACGGGACCCGGACGGGGAACTTCTTGGAACCGGGACGGGACCCGGACGGGGAACTTCTTGGAACCGGGACGGGGAACTCTTGGAACCGGGACGGGACCCGGACGGGGAGCTTCTTGGAACCGGGACGGGACCCGGACGGGGAGCTTCTTGGAACCGGGACGGGACCCGGACGGGGAACTTCTTGGAGCCGGGCGTCGGAACAAGAACAGGAACGGGAACCACCCCGGGGAGGACACTCACCCCCCGGGGAGGACAACACCGACTCACCTCCACGCGGAGTGAAGACTAGCAATCCTCTGGCCCCGGACCCTCCTCCCTGCAGGACTTAAGACTGCTTGACAATCAATCAGCTGATTGCCTGCAGGAGTGCCTGAGAGGATCCGGTGCTGGAGCGAGGTGTGGGACTCCTGACACTGATATCCTATTACTTTTTGTAAACTCTGCCATATTTGTTCCCAATACACCTGTAGTGTGTGACAGGACCAAAATATATGTGTGTGATCTGCATCAACGTGTCCACACTGTCTCCAACATGACACCACTTGTGTCCTTATTTTTGGAGTTATGAAAAATCGAACAATATTTTTCCAACTAAATTCCCGCCAAACCCCGGAGCCGGTGGCCGTGGACTGTGATTTACACAGAACAAACCATTCCTCTTCTGTTATTTTCCCATTTTTCTTTAATATACAGAGAGGAATTGTCCCTTTTCGACACCAGATTTTGGTATAAAGCTGAGATCACTCTACACTTTTTCCCTTCATAAGCTTTCTGGAAAAGCTCCACTAGTCCTTGATCTTTATCAATCCTGATCTCCTTAAAAATAAACGTTTTTACTTCATTTACACAATTTTTTTTTACATTTCCTGGCGAGAAATAAATGCTGAAGAAGGTAAAAAATGGACACTACCTAAATTAATAATGCAATTTTTCAAAAAAATATAATAACTCAATGAATTAAAATATTTAAAGTAGCAAACATACCTTTAGGAGATGAAATGGCTGAAATGATGATAATCAAGGTCAAAAAGCTAAAAGAGCCAAGATACCAAAAGTAGCTAAAACACCTAAAATAGTTTAATAATATAGTATTAATAATGGCGAGAACATTTGGTAAAGTGGCCTAACCCAATAAAAAATGTCAATATGTGAATGTATGAAACAGCTAAAAGAGTTAAAATAGTAAAACCAGCTAAAATACCTAAATTGGCTTAAAATTGCTTTAAAAACAGCCAATTTTCTAAAATGGCTAAAACTGTTAGGATTGTTAAAATAGCTCAATCAAATGGAAAGATAGCCAAACGAAAATAAGCTTAGATAAGTTTACTTTCTAAAATAGGCTCAAGTTGCAAAAATATTTAAACAAAAAATGTAAAAAATATAAGTAGCTAAGAGTTGAAAGGGCACAACCAGCTAAAACACATAAAGTGGCGTCAGTGGCTTCAAAAACCGATCACATTTCAAAAATAGTTCAAAGGGCTAAAAGTGCTAAATGGTTAAAATAGCTAAAACACTTTCAACTGCTAAAAAGGATGAAGCTAGTCAAATGGAAAAGATGCTTAAACTGCAAAAAGTGTTAATTAATAACAAGCAAAAACAAAACAAATACAACAAATAATAGATAATTGATGTATTTTAAGCAAAAATACATAAATAAATAATAAATAAATTATAAAAATAATAATAAATTAGGCTAAATGACCTTGTCTTATTAATATTGTCAATGTGAGCACAATTTATTATTATTTATTATTATTATTATTATTGTTAATTGTTTGCTTTTTCTGTGCTATTTTTTTTCTATAAATTTTTATTAATTTTTTTTATTTTATTTTATTGTGTTGGTGTTGCTGTTTTGTTCTTTCTTTGTGTTTACTGTCAAGAAGAAAAACGGAAAAATGAAAATAAAGAGTTTAAAAAAAAAAAGGAAAATATTGCTAAAGGTCTACTTTAAAAGCGTAAAACAATCGAACTCCTTGAAAGAAAAAAAAAAAACTAAAATCAGCAACAAAAAAGTGTCAAACAGCTTGAAGGGTCAAAAAAAGCTAAAGCAGCTTAAATGGGTAAAATAACTAAATGGACCGAAAACTGCTCAAATTAAAGCATTGGATGGGACCTCGCAAAAGACTGCCCGTCGGGGGGGGGGGGGGGGGTGGCTATGAACAGTTAATAATATTTTTTTAAGTTAAAATTTATTTTTTTTTTAAATGTAATGACTTTCATTTTGAAAAAACGGGGTCAAAACCAGCTAATTAGCTAATGGATCGTGAACGCAGCGTCCCCGTTAGGCCACCTACAAAATTTCAGTTCAATCGGAGAATGTTTGCTCGCATGCTAACAGGCATGCTAAGCCGTAAGCTAGCCGAGCTGCCTGAAAATGTCTGATGGGTACTCCCCAGGTGCCCCCGATCCCGAATCTGGTCTTACTTCAATTCTAGTGTGAAGGACACAGCACTTATGGAACAATAAAGGTTTTTCAAAAACATCCACCGACATGAATTTGAGGGCCTTTGGCCAGGCCACCTACAGAGGTCAGTGTGGGACGATAGAGTGACCTGGTGGAGTGCCGGGCCTAGAAGGCCCGGCCTTTGTCGGCGGTGTACGACGGTGTGAATGACGCAGCACTTATGGAACATGAAAGGTTTTTCAAAAACATCCACCGACATGAATTTGAGTGCCTCAGGCCAGGCCTCCTACAGAGGTCAGTGTGGGATGATAGAGTGACCTGGTGAGTCTCATTCTCATATCTGTCATGTCTTATTCTCATGTCTCAGTCTCATGTCTCATTATCATGTCCTGGTGATTCATGTCCTACTGTCCCGGTGAGTCTCATTCTCATGTGTCAGGCTCATGTCTGTCATGTCGTCATGTCTTATTCTCATGTCCTGGTGAGTTTCATGTCATGTCTCAGTCTCATTCTCACTGCACTTTTGGCGACGACGAATTCCAAAAGAGACCCTAAAAAGGACAAAACCGCTAAAAGATGTGATAAAGTCTAGTTTGTAGTCGTGAAACATTATGAATACAAGCGACAATTCAGCTCTCGCCATTTTCGCAGAAGTGAAAAGTGACAGAAACGGCTCTTGTGGTGGTTCCGGACCTCGGGGTCGGCATGAAGGACACATTTTTTTTTTTTTTTTCAACGGCTCTTCTTGTTCCTGCGACTTGTGCCAGGTCTATCTTGGACCTGTCTCAGTCTCAGCTTGCGTTTGATGTTTGAGCAGACTTTTGCTGCCGGTCCAAAGCCGCTGCCGCATCTGTTCGCATCCGACGGCGCCAGGCTGCGATGTCTGATGAGCTAGCGCTCCAGCGAAGGACTTTTTTTTTTTCATTTTTGGGACGGGTGGGGCAGAATTCGAGGTGAATCCACTTATGAAAAGTACAAAAAAGGAACAATTCCCAAGGGAAACTAGACACACAGATGGAATTTTCGGTTTTTAATAACTTTGGAGCTCAACATTTGTTAAGCATGTGCATTTCTGGCTACGCTACATTTAGCACGCTGCCAATCAAGGCAGACGCTCAGTCGTGGCTCACTGGAACTTTTACACTTTATATGTGGAATTATTGTTTTTATCCTCTTATTTGCATTACATATTGATTTTCAAAAGACAAAAACTCCCGTATGGCCGATATCTTTAGAGATAAAATACTAAATAGCTGAAAAAGCTACAATTCCTAAAAAAAAACCAACCTAACCCTAATCCTTAAAACTAAAATAATACCATGCATTAAATGAGCCAAACTCACTAAAAACAGATACTACATGCTAAAACAATTACTGCATGCAAAAACCTCAATTTTCTTTAAATAGCCCATAAAACTTTTATATACTAAAATAGCTAAACTTGTTAAAAACAGCTACTATGTGGGAAACCGTAGCTAATAATAGCTTCAGGTTATTAAAAGAGCCAAACTAAACTTGGTGAAAACCGTTACCATATGCAAAGCTAGCTAAAATTGCTACAATATGCTAAACCAGCCAAAGTAAGTAAAAATTGCTACTTTATGCTAACGTAGCAACAAATTGCTACTATATTCAACACCAGCTAAAGTAGCTAAAAATGACTACTATATGCTAAATCAGCTAAAGGAGTTAAAAATAGCTACTAGTCAATAAAAGAGCCAAACTCATTAAAAACAGATACTACATGCTAAAACAATTACCGCATGCAAAAACCTCAATTTTCTTTAAATAGCCCCAAAAACTTTTATATACTAAAACAGCTAAACTTGTTAAAAACAGCTACTATATGGGAAACCGTAGCTAATAATAGCTTCAGGTTATTAAAAGAGCCAAACTAAACTTGGTGAAAACTGGTACTATATGCAAAGCTAGCTAAAATTGCTATAATATGCTAAACCAGCCAAAGTAGGTAAAAATTGCTACTTTTTGCTAAAGTAGCTAAAAATAGCTACTATATTCAAAACCAGCTAAAGTGGCTAAAAATTGCTACAGTAGGTCAAATCAGCTAAAGTTGCTAAACATACACACTGGAAAAAATAGCAAAAAGGGTTAAAATTGCTCAAAGCAACTACTATACTCTAAAACAGCTGAACTTGTTAAAAACTGCTAGCATATGGAAAACCAGCTAAAGTAGCTAAAATATCTGCGATACACTAAAGCTGCCAAAGTAGCTAAAAATTACTACTATATGCTAAATCAGCTAAAGGAGTTAAAAATAGCTACTAGTCAATAAAAGAGCCAAACTCACTAAAAACAGATACTACATGCTAAAACAATTACCGCATGCAAAAACCTCAATTTTCTTTAAATACCCATAAAACTTTAATATACTAAAATAGCTAAACTTGCTAAAAACAGCTACTATACGGGAAACCGGAGCTAATAATAGCTTCAGGTTATTAAAAGAGCCAAACTAAACTTGGTGAAAACCGGTACTATATGCAAAGCTAGCTAAAATTGCTACAATATGCTAAACCAACCACAGTAGGTAAAAATTGCTACTCTATGCTAAAGTAGCCAACAATAGCGACTATATTCAAAACCAGCTAAAGTGGCTAAAAATTGCTACTGTATGTCAAATCAGCTAAAGTTGCTAAACATACACACTGGAAAAAATAGCAAAAAGGGTTAAAATTGCTCAAAGCAACTACTATACTCTAAAACAGCTGAACTTGTTAAAAACTGCTAGCATATGGAAAACCAGCTAAAGTAGCTAAAATATCTACGATACACTAAAGCTGCCAAAGTAGCTAAAAATTACTACTATATGCTAAATCAGCTAAAGGAGTTAAAAATAGCTACTAGTCAATAAAAGAGCCAAACTCACTAAAAACAGATACTACACGCTAAAACAATTACCGCATGCAAAAACCTCAATTTTCTTTAAATAGCCCATAAAACTTTTATATACTAAAACAGCTAAACTTGTTAAAAACAGCTACTATATGGGAAACCGTAGCTAATAATAGCTTCAGGTTATTAAAAGAGCCAAACTAAACTTGGTGAAAACTGGTACTATATGCAAAGCTAGCTAAAATTGCTATAATATGCTAAACCAGCCAAAGTAGGTAAAAATTGCTACTTTTTGCTAAAGTAGCTAAAAATAGCTACTATATTCAAAACCAGCTAAAGTGGCTAAAAATTGCTACAGTAGGTCAAATCAGCTAAAGTTGCTAAACATACACACTGGAAAAAATAGCAAAAAGGGTTAAAATTGCTCAAAGCAACTACTATACTCTAAAACAGCTGAACTTGTTAAAAACTGCTAGCATATGGAAAACCAGCTAAAGTAGCTAAAATATCTGCGATACACTAAAGCTGCCAAAGTAGCTAAAAATGACTACTATATGCTAAATCAGCTAAAGGAGTTAAAAATAGCTACTAGTCAATAAAAGAGCCAAACTCACTAAAAACAGATACTACATGCTAAAACAATTACCGCATGCAAAAACCTCAATTTTCTTTAAATAGCCCCAAAAACTTTTATATACTAAAATAGCTAAACTTGTTAAAAACAGCTATTATTTGGGAAACCGTAGCTAATAATAGCTTCAGGTTATTAAAAGAGCCAAAGTAAACTTGGTGAAAACCAGTACTATATGCAAAGCTAGCTAAAATTGCTATAATATGCTAAACCAGCCAAAGTAGGTAAAAATTGCTACTTTATGCTAAAGTAGCTAACAATAGCGACTATATTCAAAACCAGCTAAAGTGGCTAAAAATTGCTACAGTAGGTCAAATCAGCTAAAGTTGCTAAACATACACACTGGAAAAAATAGCAAAAAGGGTTAAAATTGCTCAAAGCAACTACTATACTCTAAAACAGCTGAACTTGTTAAAAACTGCTAGCATATGGAAAACCAGATAAAGTAGCTAAAATATCTGCGATACACTAAAGCTGCCAAAGTAGCTAAAAATTACTACTATATGCTAAATCAGCTAAAGGAGTTAAAAATAGCTACTAGTCAATAAAAGAGCCAAACTCACTAAAAACAGATACTACACGCTAAAACAATTACCGCATGCAAAAACCTCAATTTTCTTTAAATACCCATAAAACTTTTATATACTAAAACAGCTAAACTTGTTAAAAACAGCTACTATATGGGAAACCGTTGCTAATAATAGCTTCAGGTTATTAAAAGAGCCAAACTAAACTTGGTGAATACCATATGCAAAGCTAGCTAAAATTGCTACAATATGCTAAACCAGCCAAAGTAGGTAAAAATTGCTACTTTATGCTAACGTAGCTAAAAAAAATAGCTACTATATTCAAAACCAGCTAAAGTGGCTAAAAATTGCTACTGTAGGTCAAATCAGCTAAAGTTGCTAAACATACACACTGGAAAAAATTGCAAAAAGGGTTAAAATTGCTCAAAGCAGCTACTATACTGTGCATATATGCAGCATTTATGTGCATATATGCAGCATATATATTGTCATATATGTGCATATATGCAGCATATATATTGTCATATATGTGCATATATGTGCATATATGCTGCATATAGGTTTCATATATGTGCATATATCCTCAGGTTCTTTCCATGTGGGGCATTAACACACAACTCTTCTCTGATTCGACCGATCCAATCAGACACAAGTGTTTACGTGACTCCAGTCCAATCACATTGCTTGTTATAATCGGTGTCATTACAGGAAATACCTTCAAACTAAGAGGATTTCAGACGGGCTTGTGAACGGAGAACTCATTGGACGTATATATGAATCTGTTCTGGAATCTCTTGACTCTAAATCACGGTCGTCTCTATTAAAATGCTAATGACCCCCTGCGGCTCCGGTCGACATCCTCCCACTGACGTCTTTTATGAGGAAGACCTTTGATTAACCTCCAGACCTTTTCACCCTGCAACCCCCCCTCCCCTCCCCTCCCCTCCCCCCACCCCGAGCAGCTCCCCATCACTCCAAGTCAGCTGAACTAAGTAATCGGCAATTACTCCGACATCCAGCTTCTATCGGAGACGAGCTATTGTAATTAAGAGATTCATTAAGTGAGTTCATTAATTCCCCCCCCCCCCCCCCTCCCCACAGGTGCCTCCGTATCCTCGGGAGGGTTTTTTCAGAATCAATTCTGTGCCCTCTTATTTAATATCACGTTGGAACAGTGGCTTCGGTTTCACCACGGCCTCAGTTCCGTTTAACCACGGGAAACCGTTACGCAACATTTTCACCACGTCCCCACCAAAATAAAAGCCAACCGCAGCCGCACAACACGTTTAAATAATTATCCTACGTTGCATAACTGCCGTGGACTTTCCTGCGTTTGGTTAAAGTAATTTGATGTCGCCCTTTTCATACGTTTCATTTATTTCCCGTTTTAGATTTAGCCGATTCAGCAATTTTCCTCCCGAACTTTCAACAGTGTTGTAAGTTGTTTCTTTCGGTTTTCTATCCATCTTGGCTCACTGTTTAAGACACTTTGACTCCGTTTTTCTGTTTTCCTTGTTTTGTCATTTTGACCAAATGCAGTAATTTTACCACTTTCTGTTTTATATTTTGCCATTTCAACCCTTGAAGACAGTTAAGCTATTTTTCTTTTTTCCTTCATTTTTAGACCTTTCGCCATTTATTTTTTTAAATAACTGCCCTAGCAGTTTGAGCTATTTCGAGTACTTTTATTTTTGCTCTCTGGTGTTTTAAGGGATTCAAAAATACATCTATGTCTTAAAGCTAATTTACTTTTTCTTTTTGTTCCTCTTTACATTTAATAGTGATTTGAGCTTTTCTTTTCTTATTAGGTATTTTCGACTTTAAGATGTTTTCCTTATTATTTCGCCATGTTAAGATAATTTTGCTTTTCTAATATTTTAGCCTGCTGTTTGTGTTTTTTTTCCTGTTTTACCCCATTTAGCTCTTCCAGCATTTTTTTTCTATTTTCCATTTAGCTCTTCCAGCATTTTTTTCTATTTTCCATTTAACTCTTCCAGCATTTTTTTTCTATTTTTCTATTTTAAAAAACAAACAAAAAATGGTATCAGCTGTTGGTACGTCGCATTTTTATAATTTTGTTTCAGTTAAGGGATTAAAAAAATAAATCTATTTCTTAAAGCTAATTTACTTTTTCTTTTTGTTCCTCTTTACATTTAATAGTTGATTTGAGCTTTTCTTTTCTTATTAGGTATTTTCGACTTTAAGATGTTTTCCTTATTATTTCGCCATGTTAAGATAATTTTGCTTTTCTAATATTTTAGCCTGCTGTTTGTGTTTTTTCCTGTTTTACCCCATTGAGCTCTTCCAGCATTTTTTTTGTCTATTTTCCATTTAGCTCTTCCAGCATTTTTTTTTCTATTTTTCTATTTTAAAAAAAAGCCAAAAATGGTATCAGCTGTTGGTACGTCGCATTTTTATAATTATTTTTCAGTTAAGGGATTAAAAAAATAAATCTATTTCTTAAAGCTAATTTACTTTTTTTTTTTGTTCCTGTTTACATTTAATAGTGATTTGAGCTTTTCTTTTCTTATTAGTTATTTTCGACTTTAAGATGTTTTCCTTATTATTTCGCCATGTTAAGATAATTTTGCTTTTCTAATATTTTAGCCTGCTGTTTGTGTTTTTTCCTGTTTTACCCATTGAGCTCTTCCAGCATTTTTTTTTCTATTTTCCATTTAACTCTTCCAGCATTTTTTTTTCTATTTTTCTATTTAAAAAAAAAAAACAAAATGGTATCAGCTGTTGGTACGTCGCATTTTTATAA
>NC_137673.1:14295407-14352907 GCF_963422515.1 Blennius ocellaris | reverse complement strand
CGTGTGGTACAAGGTAGACGCCGTTCTCTTTTGGCTCTCGCTGCCGTGGGAAATAAGAAAGGGTTGCTGAACGTGTGTACATATATACACGGATACAGAATACCATACAATACCATTGAAGAAAATAACGGAATTCTTCGACGTGACCTTGTAAAGGACCCCGTCCTTCTCTTCGAATGCGAATCAATCAAAAGGTACGATACTGTAATGACTCACTGGCTGCCCTCAACTCTTATTTTAATAGCAAAATAATTCACAATTTTAAGCTGCCTGTTTTCAGCACAATAAAAGTGATAACCTCTCAATACACCATCCAGTGGTGATAAACTGGTACTACATGAGGGCAATAATGGATTACCCTGTTAAGTCTTTGTTGTTTCTGCTTCATAGGCATCATTTTAAGCTGAATTCTACCTGTTTTCAGCACAATATAAGTGACAAACTAGCTCAATACACCATCCAGTGGTGATAAACTGGTATTACACGAGTACAATAATGGATTACCCTGTTGTTTTTTTGTTGTTTCTGCTTCATAGGCATAATTTTAAGCTGAATTTTACCTGTTTTCTGAACAATCTAGGTGATCAACTAGCTCAATACACCATCCAGTGGTGATAAACTGGTATTACACGAGTACAATAATGGATTACCCTGTTGTTTTTTTGTTGTTTCTGCTTCATAGGCATCATTTTAAGCATTTTTTAAGCTGAATTTGACCTATTTTCTGAACAATCTAAGTGATAAACTAGCTCAATACACCATCCAGTGGTGATAAACTGGTATTACACAAGTGCAATAACAGGTTAATTTGTTGATTTTCGTTGTATCCGCTACATAGACTTCATTTTAAGCATTTTTAAGCTGAATTTTACCTATTTTCTGAACAATCTAGGTGATAAACTAGCTCAATACACCATCCAGTGGTGATAAACTGGTATTACACAAGTGCAATAACAGGTTAATTTGTTGATTTTCATTGTATCCGCTACATAGGCTTCATTTTAAGCATTTTTTAAGCTGAATTTTACCTATTTTCTGAACAATCTAAGTGATAAACTAGCTCAATACACCATCCAGTGGTGATAAACTGGTATTACACAAGTGCAATAACAGGTTAATTTGTTGATTTTCATTGTATCCGCTACATAGGCTTCATTTTAAGCATTTTTTAAGCTGAATTTTACCTATTTTCTGAACAATCTAAGTGATAAACTAGCTCAATACACCATTTAGTGGTGATAAAGTGGTACTACACGAGTGCAATAATGGATTACCCTGTCATTTTTTGTTGTATCCGCTACATAGGCATCATTTTAAGCATTTTTTAAGCTGAATTTGACTTATTTTCAGCACAATCTAAGTGATAAACTATCTCAATACACCATCCAGTGGTGATAAACTGGTATTACACAAGTGCAAAAACAGGTTAATTTGTTGATTTTCGTTGTATCCGCTACATAGGCTTCATTTTAAGCATTTTTTAAGCTGAATTTTACCTATTTTCAGCACAATCTAAGTGATAAACTAGCTCAATACACCATCTAGTGGTGACAAAGTGGTACTACACGAGTGCAATAATGGATTACCCTGTCATTTTTTGTTGTATCCGCTACATAGGCATCATTTTAAGCATTTTTTAAGCTGAATTTTACCTATTTTCTGAAGAATCTAAGTGATAAACTAGCTCAATACACCATCCAGTGGTGATAAACTGGTATTACACAAGTGCAATAACAGGTTAATTTGTTGATTTTCGTTGTATCCGCTACATAGGCTTCATTTTAAGAATTTTTAAGCTGAATTTTACCTATTTTCTGAACAATCTAAGTGATAAACTAGCTCAATACACCATCTAGTGGTGATAAAGTGGTACTACACGAGTGCAATAATGGATTACCCTGTCATTTTTTGTTGTATCCGCTACATAGGCATCATTTTAAGCATTTTTTAAGCTGAATTTGACCTATTTTCAGCACAATCTAGGTGATAAACTATCTCAATGCACCATCCAGTGGTGATAAACTGGTACTACATGAGTGCAATAACAGGTTAATTTGTTGTTTTTTGTTGTATCCACTACATAGGCATCATTTTAAGCATTTTTTTAAGCTGAATTTTACCTATTTTCTGAACAATCTAAGTGATAAACTAGCTCAATACACCATCTAGTGGTGGTAAAGTGGTACTACACGAGTGCAATAATGGATTACCCTGTCATTTTTTGTTGTATCCGCTACATAGGCATCATTTTAAGCATTTTTAAGCTGAATTTGACCTATTTTCAGCACAATCTAAGTGATAAACTAGCTCAATACACCATCCAGTGGTGATAAACTGGTATTACACAAGTGCAATAACAGGTTAATTTGTTGATTTTCGTTGTATCCGCTACATAGGCTTCATTTTAAGCATTTTTTAAGCTGAATTTTACCTATTTTCTGAACAATCTAAGTGATAAACTAGCTCAATGCACCATCTAGTGGTGATAAACTGGTACTACACAAGTGCAATAACAGGTTAATTTGTTGATTTTCGTTGTATCCGCTACATAGGCTTCATTTTAAGCATTTTTTAAGCTGAATTTTACCTATTTTCTGAACAATCTAAGTGATAAACTAGCTCAATACATCATCTAGTGGTGATAAACTGGTACTACACGAGTCCAATAATGGATTACCCTGTCATTTTTTGTTGTATCCGCTACATAGGCATCATTTTAAGCATTTTTTAAGCTGAATTTGACCTATTTTCAGCACAATCTAAGTGATAAACTAGCTCAATACATCATCTAGTGGTGATAAACTGGTATTACACAAGTGCAATAACAGGTTAATTTGTTGATTTTCGTTGTATCCGCTACATAGACTTCATTTTAAGCATTTTTAAGCTGAATTTTACCTATTTTCTGAACAATCTAGGTGATAAGCTATCTCAATACACCATCTAGTGGTGAAAAACTGGTATTACACAAGTGCAATAACAGGTTAATTTGTTGATTTTCGTTGTATCCGCTACATAGGCTTCATTTTAAGCATTTTTTAAGCTGAATTTTACCTATTTTCTGAACAATCTAAGTGATAAACTAGCTCAATACACCATCCAGTGGTGATAAACTGGTATTACACAAGTGCAATAACAGGTTAATTTGTTGATTTTCGTTGTATCCGCTACATAGACTTCATTTTAAGCATTTTTAAGCTGAATTTTACCTATTTTCTGAACAATCTAGGTGATAAACTAGCTCAATACACCATCCAGTGGTGATAAACTGGTATTACACAAGTGCAATAACAGGTTAATTTGTTGATTTTCATTGTATCCGCTACATAGGCATCATTTTAAGCATTTTTTAAGCTGAATTTTACCTATTTTCTGAACAATCTAGGTGATAAACTATCTCAATACACCATCTAGTGGTGGTAAACTGGTACTACACGAGTGCAATAATGGATTACCCTGTTGTTTTTTTGTTGTTTCTGCTCCATAGGCATCATTTTAAGCTGAATTTTACCTATTTTCTGAACAATCTAAGTGATAAACTATCTCAATACACCATCCAGTGGTGATAAACTGGTACTACACGAGTCCAATAATGGATTACCCTGCAAATTTTTTGTTTAAGCTGAATTTTACCGGTTTTCAGCACAATCTAAGTGATAAACTAGCTCAATACATCATCTAGTGGTGATAAACTGGTACTACATGAGTGCAACAACAGGTTTATTTGTTCATTTTAGTTGTAGAATGCTATAGTTTAAAAAACTAAAGTAATTTTTTGTGTTGGAGGGGTGGAACTGATCCCTGGAGATTTCCATTGTCCAACAAGCCGCTCCTGAGCCAATTCATCAGGAAGCTGTACTGGATTAGGTGGCCACATGCCTTCACTCTCCCCCCCCCCGGCGGAATCAAATTAAAATAGCAGATAGCGACTGTCGGCTTCCCAACCTCTGGTTTATTGGCTTCCGTTTCGTTAAGAGGACTGATTGAATTCTGGGAGGAAAACCCGCCAATGCCCCCAGTTTCTCTCGCCTCAGGTATTCTCCAGCCCAAATCCCCCCCCCCCCCCCCCCCCCCAAAAAAAAAGAAGGTTTCTTCTCTGCGAGGCCACTTACCTCACACTCACCACCTATGTAGCAAAGCACTGCACAGACAGGAAATATCTGAGGCTGTGTTGCTGCGCACCGCGCTCCAGTTCTAGTCTGAGTCGTTCTTACCTACGTGGAAAGAACCTATATAAGCATATATGTTTTGATATAGGTTTTGAATATATGTGAAATATATTAAACTGGCCGTTTTCCTATATTTTATGTACATATATGGTAATATATGTGCATATATGCAGCATATATGTACATACATGCAGCATATATGGTCATATATGTGCATATATGCAGCATTTATGTGCATATATGCAGTATATATTGTCATATATGTGCATATATGCAGAATATATGCATCATTTATGTGCATATATGCAGCATATATATTGTCATATATGCACATATATGCAACATATATATGCAGCATATATGTACATACATGCAGCATATATGGTCATATATGTGCATATATGCAGCATGTATGTGCATATATGCAGTATATATTGTCATATATGTGCAAATATGCATCATTTATGTGCATATATGCAGCATATATTTACATACATGCAGCATATATTGTCCTATATGTGCATATATGCAGCATTTATGTGCATATGTGCAGTATATCTTGTCATATATGTGCATATGTGCAGCATATATATTGTCATATATGTACATATGTGCAGCATATATATTGTCATATATGCACATATATGCAACATATATATGCATATATGCAGCATATATATTGTCATATATGCTGCATATATGCACATATATGCTGCATATAGGTTTCATATATGTGCATATACCCTCATATAGGTTCTTTCCATGTGGGTATAACCGATGAGCTCACCGGGGCTTGAATGAAACTAGCAGCCAATCACACCCGCTCAGTATCACACTGGTCCATTCATCAAATGGCACGGATTCTCTCTCGCACGCACGCACACACACACACACGCACACACGCACACACACACACACACACACACACACGAACAGGACGGATTTCACAGATTACCTGCTCCGAAATCCAAACAGACCCTGCGAAATTCGATAATATTGGCGAATCACAGACTGCACGCTACACAATAGAGTTTCTTTTGCGAGAGTGTGTGTGACAGTCTCACGCCCACTCACACAACTCTCTTTCTCACTTTGTCCACACATGTATATGATTTGTTTCACAAGAGGCTATCACCTCCGAGATTCCCGCCTTACTTTTTTCACACGGTGAGACGCCTGTGGGAGGGGCTCCGAGTGCAACACTCACACTTCCTCATCCCCAACATATAAACAAGACATTCAAATGGAAGGTCTCGATTGTAAATGAGTATTTATCTTATTTATACCCACATGGGAAGAACCTATACGAGGATATATGCACATATATGAAACCTATATGCACATATATGCACATAAATGCTGCATATATGCACATAAATGCTGCATATATGCACATTTATGACAATATATCTATGCTGCATATATGCACATGTATGTACACATATGCGTGCATATGTACATATACGCGCATATGCGCACATATATGTACATACATGTGCATATATGTACATGTATGTGCACATACATGCGCATATACGCACATGGGCTGTGTGTGTTTCTATGCGCATATATGCACATATACATACATATATGCGCATATACGTGCATATATATGCACATATATGCGCATGTATGTACATATATGTACATAAAATATAGGAAAACAGCCAATTTTATATATGTCACATATATTCAAAACCTATATTAAAACATATATGTCTATATAGGTTCTTTCCATGTGGGTATAGAACCTCTCACAGATAAATCCATAAAGTGCTTCACAATAAGACACACAAAAACCACACGACACAACGTAAAGCAAGTTAATTAAAAGCCTCTTTGTATTTGTATTCAGCTGATCAATGAAGCCGGTGCTCCAACAGAATAGTCCACAGCTGATTGGTTGAATCAAGCGAAAAGACTTACAACTAGAGCTATACTCG
The DNA here is from genome assembly GCF_963422515.1 of Blennius ocellaris. Lineage (NCBI taxonomy): Eukaryota > Metazoa > Chordata > Actinopteri > Blenniiformes > Blenniidae > Blennius > Blennius ocellaris. The sequence continues at coordinate 14,346,795 of NC_137673.1, read as the reverse complement.
GTAGAGCGCGGACCTTTGTCAACGCCACATTTGTTTGTGGAACCGAGTGGGCATCACTAGCATGATAGCGTCGGCAGGTCAGGTAGCTACATCACCATGTGAAACACCAAGCAGGGAGCGTCTCCGTGGCAACAGACACAGATCTCCTTTGATCTCCTCCACGAGGTGCCTCTCTTCCGCTTTATATGGAAAATCGAATACATTTTAATTTATTTGGACATTTTTTTTGTCCGTTAATGTCCCAAAATCTATTTGATTGGTCCTTGGATGATGACAAATCATCCCTGAAAATTTCATGCAGTTGAGTAGTTTTTGCGAAAAGTTGGCAAATGCATGCATGCATGACGAAACCATAACCTTCTAGGTCGCCCAACTTTTGTTGGCGAAGGTAATCATCCAAATGATATTCTGAACCGACAGTTTGCAGTGATGCTCAAACCGTTACATTTAGGCAAAGCTTTATGTCGGACAGGAAGTAGTGTAAAGTAGCCCATTCAAAAAAGTTTGACGTTTTGAAAGAACATTTCGATGTCGTCAGCATAGAGAGGATAAATAATACTGTAGAAGAGAATTTGGGCCCAGCACCCCACATGGACAGAACCTATATGAGGATATATGCACATATATGCACATAAATGCTGCATATATGCACATATATACGACAATATATATGCACATATATGCCACATATAGGCAAAATTGAGGTGCATATATGTGAATATACAGGCCATATAGGTCTCCTGTACTGCTTCTTTATTTCCCCACATGGAAAGAACCTATATAAACATATATGTTTTAATATAGGTTCTGATATAGGTTTTGAAAATATGTGACATATATAAAATTGGCCATTTTCCTATATTTTATGTACATATATACGTATATATGCGCATGTGTCTACATATATGCACATATAGGTACATATATGCGCATATAGGTACATATATGTACTTATATGTACACGTATGTACCTATATGTACATAAAATATAGGGAAATGGCCAATTTTATATATGTCACATATATTCAAAACCTATATTAAAACATATATGTTTATATAGGTTCTTTCCATGTGGGACTGAACCCTTAAAATCTATTAAGATACAAAGGCACAATTTATTTATATCAGAACAGAAGGAAGAGAAATTAATTGTGTGGCTGTGATGATGGCGAAAGGGACAAAAATATGGAAAGTGTGAAATGGGGGCAAGTGAAAGAACAGTTATTTAGAAAAAAAAACCAGCCAATACCCAAAGACTTTAACATAATTTAACGTCCACATACATAGACATTATTTTTGAGTTGTCTAGACCAGTGTTTTTCAACACTGCGCCTCCAGATTTTCCCACATGGAAAGAACCTATATGAGGATATATGCACATATATGACAATATATATGCTGCATATATGCTGCATCTATGCGTATATGTGCCACGTATAGGAAAATTGAGGTGCATATTTGCGCCTATAGGTGTGCATATATGCGCACATATAGGTGTGCATATATGCGCACATATATGTATATATATATATAGCCCATAGCTCACTTTGGCAACTGTCCCCACATGGAAACCCACATGGAAAGAACCTATATATACATATATGTTTTAATATATTTTTTGATATAGGTTTTGAATATATGTGACATATATAAAATTGGTTTTTTTCCTATATTTTATGCACATATAGGTACATATATGTACCTATATGCACATATAGGTACATATATGCACATATATGTTCAGAAAATATAGGACATATATGCACATATATGTACCTATATGCACATATAGGTACATTAATGCAAATATATGCGCATATAGGCATATATATGCGCATATATGTACCTGTATGTGCATATATGTCCTATATTTTATGCACATATATGTGCATATATGTACCTATATGTGCATAACATATAGGAAAATGGCCAATTTTATATATGTCACATATATCCAAAACCTATATCAAAACCTATATTAAAACATATATGTTTATATAGGTTATTTCCATGTGGGTTTCCAAACAAAAAAGTGTGCGTTCGCTCAAAAAGGTTGAAAAACACTGGTCTGGACCACGATGCAAAATTAATTTGCGCCTTATAAAGTTCAGTGCATCAATAATTGATTGTATTTTAAGCAAAAATAAATAAATACATAATAAATAAATTATTAGAATAATAATAATAAATGAGGCTAAATGACCTTGTCTTATTAATATTGTCAATGTGAGCACAATTTATTATTATTTTTTATTATTATTATTAATTGTTTGCTTTTTCTGTGCTATAATTATTATTATTTTTTTTTTTTATATAGTGTTGGTGTTGCTGTTTTGTTCTTTCGTTGTGTTTACTGTCAAGAAGAAAAACGGAAAAATTAAAATAAAAAGTTAAAAAAATAAAAATAAAGTTCAGTAAACATCTGCATCTGTTCACAATACTAGACAATATTACTACATGTTGATTTAATGAAATCTCTGCTTTCAATCAAGCAACTGATGCTTCTCTAGCTGAGTAAATATTTTATATTGAAATATTATTTGGTTTTATTTGAGAACGTTCTCAAAATGACATTGTATTTTCAGCCTCATGAATTAATATAAGAGACTGCCTCAGTAGTATTTTAATTTATTGGTTGTGTGTAAAGTTAATTAAATAGTTCCTCTTACCTGTTGTTGTGGGGGGGACATGAATTGGTGGCGCACGTGTTGGAGCTGCATGTGTCCGGTAAGATGTGCTGAACCTCTCTCTCCTTTATTTCTAATTAATTGATGAAAAAGCCACTGAATTCTTTTAAAAACCTCATGAAGTTGTAGCAGCCATGTTTTGAGATGTGTATGAGGACCACATTATTCATTTAAGGGTTAAAAAGGGGGTTTTAATCAACTTTATTTAAAAAAAGTTTGCCCCTCCCCCTCATTGTCTGCTGCAGGGAGAGAGAGCTAATTGTGCCCTCTGTGCTGACTGACAGGTGTGGTTATACGACTGTATTGTGGAGAAAAAGTACAAACCATTTTGTTTAACACAGTTCGTCAACTTTTTGAAATATTTCAACTTTTGTGCAAGTTTTTTTCCAATGTTAACGGATGGAGACATTTTTAACTCGCTATAAGTTCTTCAAATCTTCACCGATTTCAACCATTGAACTTTTAAACTGTTCAACTGTTGCAACTGTTTCAACTTTTTGAAACTTGTGCAACTTTTTGACACTTTTTCAACTTGTTTTAACATTTTCAACTGACACTGTTTTAACTTTTGTCAACTTTTTCAACTGTTTGACAATTTTTCAACTTTTCAACTGTTTCAACTTTATGAAACGATTTTAACTTTTCAACTTTTTCCACTTTTTTTAGCGTTTCCAACTTTTTTCTACTTTTTCAACTGTTTGACACTTTTTTAACTTTTTCAACTATTTCAACTTTTTGAAACTTGTTAAACTTTGTGAAAATCGTAAATTTTTTTGAAAATTGTGCAATTTTTTGAAAATTGTATAACTTTTTGAAAATCGTGCAAGTTTTTAAAAATCGTGCAATTTTTGGAAAATTGTGCATTACAGTTTGCCAGTAGCATTCACACTATCATGCATTTTCCGCGGGAAATGCAGATCATCTAGTCTGTATATTGTCTGCTGCAGGCAGAGCGAGAGCTAATTGTGCCCTCTGTACTGACTGACAGGTGTGGTATAATGTTCTTATGTTCACTGTTCACGTATCTGTAAGTACTTTAAAAGCAGGAAGCTGTACTAAATTCAATTCACTTTTGTTGATCTGTGTTTCATTTTATTCCTTTATATGACGACTCTATTGTGGAGAAAAACTACAAACCATTTTGTTTAACACAGTTCGTCAACTCTTTGAAATATTTCAACTTTTGTGCAACTTTTTTTCCAATGTTAACGGATGGAGACATTTTTAACTCGCTATAAGTTCTTCAAATCTTCACCGATTTCAACCATTGAACTTTTAAACTGTTCAACTGTTGCAACTGTTTCAACTTTTTGAAACTTGTGCAACTTTTTGACACTTTTTCAACTTGTTTTAACATTTTCAACTGACACTGTTTTAACTTTTGTCAACTTTTTCAACTGTTTGACAATTTTTCAACTTTTCAACTGTTTCAACTTTATGAAACGATTTTAACTTTTCAACTTTTTCCACTTTTTTTAGCGTTTCCAACTTTTTTCTACTTTTTCAACTGTTTGACACTTTTTTAACTTTTTCAACTATTTCAACTTTTTGAAACTTGTTAAACTTTGTGAAAATCGTAAATTTTTTTGAAAATTGTGCAATTTTTTGAAAATTGTATAACTTTTTGAAAATCGTGCAAGTTTTTAAAAATCGTGCAATTTTTGGAAAATTGTGCATTACAGTTTGCCAGTAGCATTCACACTATCATGCATTTTCCGCGGGAAATGCAGATCATCTAGTCTGTATATTGTCTGCTGCAGGCAGAGCGAGAGCTAATTGTGCCCTCTGTACTGACTGACAGGTGTGGTATAATGTTCTTATGTTCACTGTTCACGTATCTGTAAGTACTTTAAAAGCAGGAAGCTGTACTAAATTCAATTCACTTTTGTTGATCTGTGTTTCATTTTATTCCTTTATATGACGACTCTATTGTGGAGAAAAACTACAAACCATTTTGTTTAACACAGTTCGTCAACTCTTTGAAATATTTCAACTTTTGTGCAACTTTTTTTCCAATGTTAACGGATGGAGACATTTTTAACTAGCTATAAGTTCTTCAAATCTTCACCGATTTCAACCATTGAACTTTTAACCACACCTGTCAGTCAGTACAGAGGGCACAATTAGCTCTCGCTCTGCCTGCAGCAGACAATGTACAGACTAGATGATCTGCATTTCCCGCGGAAAATGCATGATAGTGTGAATGCTACTGGCAAACTGTAATACACAATTTTCCAAAAATTGCACGATTTTTAAAAAATTGCACGATTTTCAAAAAGTTGCACAATTTTCAAACAATTGCACAATTTTCAAAAAATTGAAATAGTTGAAAAAGTTAAAAAAAAGTGTCAAACAGTTGAAAAAGTAGAAAAAAGTTGGAAACGCTAAAAAAAGTGGAAAAAGTTGAAAAGTTAAAATCGTTTCATAAAGTTGAAACAGTTGAAAAGTTGAAAAATTGTCAAACAGTTGAAAAAGTTGACAAAAGTTAAAACAGTGTCAGGTGAAAATGTTAAAACAAGTTGAAAAAGTGTCAAAAAGTTGCACAAGTTTCAAAAAGTTGAAACAGTTGCAACAGTTGAACAATACAGTATGCCAAAGTGATGAAAATACTTCAGAAATGCATTTATGAGGTTGTCCTGAACAAAATGACACCAAAAAAGGCGCAAGGTTTAAGAATTTTATAATCTGAGATATAAAGGAAAAATCAATTGTAGTGGAAAATGGCACAAAATGCTTCAGGCCCCGAAGGGTTAAAAAAAATGTCAAAATGCTGAGTTAACGTAACCATGCTGTTCTCTTTATTTTTGGGGAATCCAAAGGAATGCAAGCCAAAGCAGTGGAGGCAAACCATCGAGAGGCGGAGAGACAAGCTCTCCATAAAGGAAGTACGGGAAGATGACATTGGGAATTACACCTGTGAACTACCGTTTGGGAACTTTGTGGTCCGGAGGACGACGGAGCTGTCGGTCACAGGTAAGGAAACGCTGGCTTTCTTTGTGTTTCGGAGTGTGCTCTCCACGTTCACGCGCTTTTTCTTTCTAAAGCGAAAGTTCCTTGAAATTGTTCCTGCATCTGTTGATTTTTTTTCCCCTTTCATTTGCACAAAAAACAACAAAGAACAGTTGCTTCAGGTTGTTTGAAAATGAAGCTTCTTTGAGCTGATCCATGCAGCTTTTTTTGTCGATAGAGTCGCCGCTTTAATTGCTAAGTGGTGGAATTCACACGAAAGCCACTTCAGCACTTTGATTTATTTATTTTTTTTCCCCCTCTGGTCTGCTGAAATATTTAAGCCTGAACCCAACGTTGGAGACGGATTGCTTGTCACCGCCGGGGTTGACGCGGTGGATCAGGAAACCCCCCCCCCCAAAAAAAATCCACAGCTTAATTAGTGTGAATGCTGCTGGCAAACTGTAATGCTACCTGCGGCAGGAAGACTGTAATGCTTTGTCCTGGCGGCCCGTATCTGGTCTGGAGGGAGAGTTTAAACTTGTGCAACTTTTTGAAAAACTGCAACTTTTTGAAACATTGAAAAAGTGTCAAACAGTTGAAAAAAGTTGCGCACGTTTCAAAAAGTTCCGCAAGTTTCAAAAAGTTCCGCAAGTTTCAAAAAGTTGGAAGAGTTGAAAAAGTTGAAAAAGTGTCAAACTGTTGAGATTTGTCAGTTGTAAAAGTTTCAAAAAGATGCACAAGTTTCAAAAAGTTGAAACAGTTGAAAAAGTTGAGAAAGTTGTAAACAGTTGAAAAAGTGTCAAACGGTTGAAAAATTGTCAGTTGTGAAAGTTTCAACAAGTTAAAAAAGTTTCAAAAAGTTGCACAAGTTTCAAAAAGTTGAAACAGTTGAAAAAGTTGAGAAAGTTATAAACAGTTGAAAAAGTGTCAAACTGTTGAAAAATTGTCAGTTGTAAAAGTTTCAACAAGTTGAAAATGCAAGGCATTCACACTCTTGAGATTCAAATCTTTATTCTGTTTATTCTGGACGTTTTTCGAATCGCTTCTACTCTGGCAATCTTCACCCGTTCGTCACCATTCAAATATCAAATCGTGCAACTTTTTTGGTACTTTCCGGCTAAGTTCTAGCTTTTTGAAATCTCGTCAACTTTTTGAAATATTTCAACTTTTGTACAACTTTTTTCCAACGTTAACGGATGAAGACATTTTTTACCTCGCGATAACTTCTTCAAATCTTCACCGATTTCAACCATTCAACTTTCAAACTGTTCAACTTTATCAACTGTTTCAACTTTTTGAAACGTGCAACTTTTTGAAACTTTTTCAACTTGTTGAAACTTTTACAACTGACAATTTTTCAACAGTTTGACACTTTTTCAACTGTTTATAACTTTCTCAACTTTTTTAACTGTTTCAACTTTTTGAAACTTGCGCAACTTTTTAAAACTTGCGCAACTTTTTGAAACTTGTGCAACTTTTTGAAACTTTTTCAACTTTTTCCAACTGTTTGACACTTTTTCAACTTGTTCAACTTTTTGAAACCTTTTCAACTTTTTTCAACTGTTTGACACTTTTTCAACGTTTCAAAAAGTTGCAGTTTTCAAAAAAGTTGCACAAGTTTAAACTGTCACTCCAGACCAGATACGGGCCGCCAGGACAAAGCATTACAGTCTTCCTGCCGCAGTTAGCATTACAGTTTGCCAGCAGCATTCACACCATCATGCATTTGCCGCGGGAAATGCAGATCATCTCGTTATACACGTTTCTTTGGGGGTTTTTTTTTTTTTTTTGGGGGGGGGTCATACAGTTCTGGATCGACACGCCGTCTTTGACTGATGCTTGATCTTACTGTTTTCTTCAGTAGTTGCAGCTTCGAGAGCTTTATTTTTTTGGATGTGGGGGAGCGGATGAAAGATGACGGGACAGTTAGCGAAAGCCGCTACGTTCCACTGCCGACACTAACTTTGCAGTACTTAGGCTCTTTTTTTTTTTTTTTTTGGAGTGCTGTGCGACGTCGTAAATCATTCTAACTCGCCCAGCCTCAAAATGTCATCCACAGTGGGGGGGGGGGGGGATCGTCTTAATCTCTCCATCTACTTCCAAAACAGAAGGCAAAACGTGATTGATGATCAGGTCATGACAGAGGAAGCAGTATTTATGCTTTTTTTCCCCCCTTTGAAGAAATGTACCCTTCAAAGCGAGCATCTCTGTGGATTTCCTAGCGCATGCAGTCAGTCTGCAGGTGGGAACGTGCCTCCGTTTGGCCTTTCAACAATCCGGGATGCAATCGGATGGTTTTCCAGCATGTTGGAAGGTCGATTTCAGCCCCGACAGCTCATAAGTAGTGGACCTTGTAACATCTCTCCTTTTTTTTTTTTCATTTTCTTTTGTGCTTTGAACTTTGTGAAGCCGAACAGCGTTGCAGTAGTTCGCTCTCTCCTCACACACAACACAAAGACGGGTTTTTTCTCAGCCGAGTGCCAACTGGAAATGATGATGTTGGCTGAAGTCGTCCACAACATGAACCTGGGATGGATTAGAGATGGTTGATGCAATGGTGAATGAATACCATGAATGAATAGATGAATAGCAACCCACTAGCACAATATGCATGGATGGATGGATGGATGGATGGATTAATTGTAACCCACTAGCACAATATGGATGGATGAATGGATGGATGGATGGATGAATTGGAACCCACTAGCACAATATGGATGGATGGATTAATTGCAACCCACTAGCATAATATGGATGGATGGATGGGTAGATGGATGGATTAATTGGAACCCACTAGCACAATATGGATGGATGGATGGATGGATAGATGGATGGATTAATTGGAACCCACTAGCACAATATGGATGGATGGATGGATGGATGGATGGATGGATGGATTAATTGCAACCCACTAGCACAATATGGATGGATGGATGGATAGATGGATGGATTAATTGGAACCCACTAGCACAATATGGATGGATGGATGGATGGATGGATGGATGGATGGATGGATGGATGGATTAATTGCAACCCACTAGCACAATATGGATGGATGGATGGATGGATGAATTGTAACCCACTAGCACAATATGGATGGATGGATGAATTGTAACCCACTAGCACAATATGGATGGATGGATGGATGTATGAATTGTAACCCACTAGCACAATATGGATGGATGGATGAATTGTAACCCACTAGCACAATATGGATGGATGGATGGATGTATGAATTGTAACCCACTAGCACAATATGGATGGATGGATGAATTGTAACCCACTAGCACAATATGGATGGATGGATGGATGGATGAATTGTAACCCACTAGCACAATATGGATGGATGGATGAATTGTAAACCACTAGCACAATATGGATGGATGGATGAATTGGAACCTACTAGCACAATATGGATGGATGAATGGATGGATGGATGGATTAATTGCAACCCACTAGCACAATATGGATGGATGGATGGATTAATTGCAACCCACTAGCATAATATGGATGGATGGATGGATGGATGAATTGTAACCCACTAGCACAATATGGATGGATGGATGAATTGTAACCCACTAGCACAATATGGATGAATGGCTGAATTAATTAATTGCAACCCACTTGCACAATATGGATGGATAGATGAATGGAAAGAACCAGTGGATGGATAGATGGATGGATGGATAGACGGGTGGATGGATGAACCAGTAGATTTATGGATGGATGAATGGATGAACCAGTAGATTTATGGATGGATGGATAGATGAATGAACTAGTAAGTGGGTGGATGTATGGATTAACTACAACCCACTAGCACAACATGGATGGATGGATGAATGGATGAACCAGTAGAAGGATGGATGGATGGATGGATGGATGGATGGATTAAATTACAACCAATTACCTACAATATGAATGCCTAGATAGTTTTATTGAAGGACTATTTGATTGACTCATTGATTCATAGCGACCTGCCAAAGGAAGTACTTGTTCCTAATATCCAATGTGATCGGTATCAATACCCAAAGCCCTGCAGTACTAATCTGCATGAAGTACTTATGGATGGAATGAATGCAAAATATTGACAGTTAGTGACTTTTCCAATCTGTGCCTGGCTTTGCTCAATGTCAGTGTTCCTGCCGCCCAAATTCCCGGAGCTCTTCCCAGAATAGAGTATGTATGTAGTATGGTGAATGGACACATCAAAGCCTCAAAGCTTTGATGCATCAAAGCATGAAATGATAGGCTGGTAGATGAACAGCGTCTGGGGTTGTACTTTACTTTTGCATGTCAAATGAGACAAGTTGAACATCAAGGGGGCCTGAAATCCTAAAGGACTGGGATTATTTGATAGACGTAGTAAAGATCGTAGTTCTAACTTTCCTAGCATTGATCAATTCCCGATGCGTTTGGTTCTACCTCCCAAAACAGTCCAATTCCAATATCCTTCAGAGTTTTTTCCCACATGGAAAGAACCTATATAAACATACATGTTTTAATATAGGTTTTGATATAGGTTTTGAATATATGTGACATATATAAAATTGGCCGGTTTCCTATATTTTATGTACATATATGCACATATATGTACATATATGTACATGTATGCACATATATGTACATATATGCCCATGTGTTATAGTGGGACACAGTGGGATATATGCACATATATGTACATATATGTACATATGTGTGCATAAAATATAGGGAAAGGTAGGAAAATTATATGTACATATATGTGCATAAAATATAGGAAAATGTAGGAAACATATCTGTATGTATATGTGCATATATGTACATACGCATACATATATGTACATATATGTGCATAAAATATAGGAAAACGGCCAATTTTATATATGTCACATATATTCAAAACCTATATCAAAACCTATATTGAAACATATATGTTTATATAGGTTCTTTCCATGTGGATAATTAGGGCGACTCCAGCCTTTCAGTCTATAAACCTCATGACTTTCGCATTGACATTTACAAATGACACTTTCCCATGAATTCAATCATTATTGACTCGCTGCAGTCCTGCAGTTTTTTTTTTTTTTCCTCTTCAGTCACTAGACGCACGGAGGACAACACCCAACTATGTCTAATTTTCTCAGTTAACCCTTTGTGTGGCGTTCCAAAAAACGCCCCTATTTGTCGTCCGTGGCTGTTTTCATCCACTCACTTTGACGGCCGTAAAATTATATCAGAAGAATATTTTTTTCAACTTTTTTTTTGCATAAATCTGTTAACCAACCTCAGTCCTGATCAAAACTACCAAATTTCTTTTTTTAAATAGTAAAAATTAACCCTTTAAATGCCCATTTAGAAGATGAAGGCACTGATTTTGGGAGGGAAAAAAACACAAAATTGTAAAATTTTGTCAAAATATTTTTCCCATATCAGTGACTTTATCTTCTAAATTGGCATTTAAAAGGTTAATTTAAAAAAAGCAATACTTTTTGGTATCAGGACTGAGGTTGATTAACAGATTTATGTAAAAAAAAAATTGAAATAAAATATTTATCTGATGTATTTTTACAGCTGTGGATGAAAACAGCCACCAAAGGGAGTTTTTTTGAAAATCTGATTTTGCACAAAAACTAAATATGCTTCAAAGATAATTACATTACTAATCTTTGACATTTCCAAGACTGTAATAACATGTAAAAAAAATCCAATATCCAATCACATTTTATATTGAAAATGAGTCATTTTGTGTGTATTTCTTCCCATTTCAGTGCCTTTATCTTCTAAATGGGCATTTAAAGGTTCATTTTGAATTATTATTTTTTAATATTTGGTAGTTTTGATCAGGACTGAGGTTGATTAACAGATTTATGCCAAAAATTTTTGAACAAATATTTATCTGATATATTTTTACAGGGGTCAAAGTGAGTGGATGAAAACAGCCACCAACGCCACATAAGGAAGTTTTTTTTTCCGACAGTGTATTATTGACCGGGTGAAAATTTTTTAAATCAAATTTTTAAATTGCATGTAAAAGTAAAGCTTCCTCATCAAAAATCATGTCATTTGAGCCAAAACAGTGAAAGTTTTGATCAAATTAAGAGGAGAAATGACACCTAGTGGACGTTTTTTCCCCACAATGCCACTCAAGGGTTAATCACGTTAACGAGCTTTGGTGGGTTCAATTGTTGGGGAAACTTTTGTCCATTTATCCTCGTCGTCCAGAAGCAACGCCGCTTCGCAATACGACAGAAAAGTCAAGTTGACGATCGTCCTGGAACACGTCAGAAAAGTGTGTGTGAATTGTTCCCTTTCTTTTCTAATTTGTCCTTCCCCCCCCCCCCCCCCATCTGTATACTTTCTGAGAACCAAACTAAACATGGAAGTTTCGTGAAATATTATCATCAACCTCCCACAGATGTTTCCCATCCACCGTTAAAAAAAATCGAGCTATTCCACTTTTTTAAAAAGCCCTACAGGCCCTCTGGAAGACAAAAGGTCAGCTTCCATCTGATTGTAACGAGCGCAGCTAAAATCATAATGAGCTCCCTCGCTAGGCAATCAGAGCGCTCATTTTTTTTTTTTTTTTTTTTTTTTTTTTTAAAGAAATTTGCCGTTTTACGACTGTGGGGGTGCACCGTTTGTTTCCAGATGAAACGTCGCTGAATAAAGGAAGCGCCGATGAAATAGATCCACGGAGGAGTCCCACATGGAAAGAACCTATATAAACATATGTTTTAATGTAGGTTTTTAATATATGTAACATACATAAAATTGGCTATTTTCCTATATTTTATGTACATATATGCACATATACGCACATATATGTACATATATGTGCATATATGTATGCGTATGTACATATATGCACATATACGCACATATATGTACAGATATTTTTCCTACATTTTCCTATATTTTCTGCACTTTATATGTACATATATTTTTCCTACATTTTCCTTTATTTTATGCACATATATGTATATTTATATATATTTTTTCCTACATTTTCCTATATTTTATGCACATATATGTACATATTTGCGCATATATGTACACACGTGCACATATATGTGACATATATAAAATTGGCCATTTTCCTATGTTATATGTACACAAATGCACATATATGTACACATATACGTGCATACAGTTACCTATAGAGGTACATATATGCACGTATATATGTGTGCATATATGCACGTATATGTTCTTCTTACATAATTGTTTTTTAGCTAGTTCTTAGTTCTTGCCTTGATGATATATGACAGTTGCCAAAGTGAGATATGGGCTATATATATATATATATATATATATATATGTATATGTGGAAATAAAGAAGCAGTACAGGAGACCTATATGGCCTGTATATTCACCTATATGCAAGTCCATTTTGCCTATATGTGGCATATATATGCATGTATGCAGCATATATGTGCATATAAACTGCTTATAGGTTTCATATATGCACATATGTCCTCGTATAGGTTCTTTCCATGTGGGGTCAGAAGCGACATTGTACAGAATTTACAGTTTGGGCCAGCTTGCTTTTCTGTGTGAAAAAGTAATCTGATTACTAGTTACCTAACGTAGTAATGGATTATTTGCCTTTTAAAATAAATGAGTTACGTTGGATGGAATTTACGTTTTTAGTTACTTTTAACAGAAATACCTGTCGATTTAAAATATGAATGTCAGTGAAACCCACATGGAAAGAACCTATATAAACATATGTTTTCAATATAGGTTTTGATATAGGTTTTGAATATATGTGACATATATAAAAGTTTTCCTATATTTTATGTACATATATGAACATATATGCACATATACGTACATATATGTGCATATATGTATGCGTATGTACACATATGCACATATACACACATATATGTACATATATTTTCCCTACATTTTCCTATATTTTATGCACATATATGTACATATATGCAGCATTTGTGTGCATATATGCAGCATATATATTGTCATATATGTGCATATATGCAGCATGTATGTTGTCATATATGTGCATATATCCTCATATAGGTTCTTTCCATGTGGGAAGTCATGGTTGACATTTAGCATTAACCATCCCTACGTCATGTATTCAGACTCAATGTAATTTTGAGCCAACGTCGCATATTTTTGCGATAACTGTGATAAGATGACAAACTGGTCTGATCGTAGCTAGCTAGCGCGGCCGTCGGCGGCCATTTTGGTGCGGACCGGCGACATGGCGGATAGCAGAGCGGCTAACAATTTAGCCAGGTATTAAAGTAAAGTTTGTTTCCAGACTGCGGAATTCTAGCGCCCGAAACTAGCTTAGCAATGCTAGCCTCTGTTTCCACACTGGGACAAATAAGCGCTAGCATTGCTAAGCTAGTTTCAGTGCTCGAATTAGCTGTAATTAGCATATTTGGGTTTAATTCATAATATAGTGGGGGAAAATATGGGCGATATGTGGGAGATTGCGGGGGAATGTGGGTGAGTGCACTGATGGGCGATAATAACCCTCTGGGGCCGGCGGACGCACCGGCGCGTCCTCGTCACATGAGCGTCTGAAAAGGCAGTAGCGTCACAGCGCAGCGTCGTCTGGTCCAGTGTTTCAATCCGTGTCCAAAGTGCAGATATAAAACTACAAGCTGGTTTTTAAATGATGTTGATCGCCCAAATGAAAGATATGAGGAAAAATATGTGTGACCCTTTTGTAAATAGTTTTACAAAAACGCCTGAGGCAGTGCTTCTATTTCACTGTAAATATCTGTACAGAACTGTTTGTTCAACTTTTAAACTGTTTCAACTTTTTCAAATGTTTCAACTTTTTCAACTGTTTCAACTTTTTGAAACTTTTGCAACTTTTTGACACTTTTTCAACTTGTTGTAACATTTTCAACTGACACCTTTTCAACTTTTTTAACTTTTCAACTTTTTACACTTTTGTTAACTTTTCCTACTTTTTTCTACTTTTTCAACTGTTTGCACTTTTTTTTAACGTTTTCAACTATTTCAACTTTTTGAAACTTGTGAAACTTTTTGAAAATATTGCCAATTTTTTGAAAATCGTGCCAATTTTTTGAAAATCGTGCAATTTTTTCAAAATCGTGTCACTTTTTGAAAACCGTGCCATTATTTTTTTTTAATTGTGCAATTTTTTGAAAATTGTGCATTACAGTTTCTATTTCACTGTAAATATCTGTAGAACTGTTGGTTCAATCCTGTTTTGATACATTTTAGTTCATTATAGTTTAGATTTACTTTACAAGTAAACAAAATGATTCGTTTACCATGTCTGTGACTTTTATAGTCAATAAATCTGTTTTTACCACCAGAATTTGTAATTTTATGGTGTTTTTAGATCCACTGTTTTAATACAGTATGCCAAAGTGATGAAAATACTTCAGAAATGCATTTATGAGGTTGTCCTGAACAAAATGACACCAAAAAAGGCGCAAGGTTTAAGGATTTTATAATCTGAGATATAAAGGAAAAATCAATTGTAGTGAAAAACGGCACAAAATGCTTTCAGGCCCCGAAGGGTTAAAAGCCAAATATCCGATCAAATAACTCAAAAAGTGGCACGAAACTGAGCAAAATCGCACATATTTAACCTCAAAAACTGCTCGAAATAAGCTTAATAAACATGGAGTACCGCTGTCCTATCATCTGTTATTTACAAAATATGTATGGTAAGTGGCCAAAACTATAAAACACCATTGATCCTAGTACTATTTGCAATACTAATAGTCCTTCCTTCATATTGGCCCCAATTGCTTTTGAAGAAGACGAACAAAGAGGCAACATGTTGCCGAATATAACCACTTTCCGGATTATTACAACATCAGCAGTAAAAGTAATTAGTTACATTTCTCGTTCCGTATCTCAATACAATGGCAAAAATGTATCGATCTTGCCATTCTCGCCACTCGCCGCAGCGGGATTTCACTCGATTAATTGAGATTGTCAGTCAAAAACGGGTGATTTCTGTGGTACTGGGCTACATGGAGAGATTCCCTTTCACCTTCTCGCTTTGTAACTCAGCTTTGTTTGTTTCTGTCACGACGGTTCAAAATGTCATCGCAGCAAAGTAATGACAATGCTGCAGTTGGAATAAAGACGACTGAGTCGAAACCAAGAACTTGGAGCATTCCAAGACCAAGACTTTTAAGAAGCGAAAACAGTCAGAACCCACATGGAAAGAACCTATAGAAACATATATGTTTTAATGTAGGTTTTGAATATATGTGACATATATAAAATTGGCCGTTTTCCTATATTTTATGTACATATAGGTACATATAAGTACCTATATGTACATATATGCGCATATATACGTATATCTGTACATAAAATATAGGAAAATGGCCAATTTTATATATGTCACATATATTCAAAACCTATATTAAAACATATATAAGTACGTATATGTACCTATATGTACATAAAATCTAGGGAAATGGCCAATTTTATATGTCACATATATTCAAAACCTATATTAAAACATATATAAGTACATATATGTACCTATATGTGCATAAATGTACATATATGCTCATATATATGTATATATGTACATAAAATATAGGAAAATGGCCAATTTTATATATGTCACATATATTCAAAACCTATATCAGAACCTATATTAAAACATATATAAGTACGTATATGTACCTATATGTGCATATATACGTATATATGTACATAAAATATAGGAAAATGGCCAATTTTATATATGTCACATATATTCAAAACCTATATTAAAACATATATAAGTACATATATGTACCTATATGTGCATAAATGTACATATATGCTCATATATACGTATATATGTACATAAAATATAGGAAAATGGCCAATTTGATATATGTCACATATATTCAAAACCTATATCAGAACCTATATTAAAACATATATAAGTACGTATATGTACCTATATGTGCATATATACATATATATGTACATAAAATATAGGAAAATGGCCAATTTTATATATGTCACATATATTCAAAACCTATATTAAAACATATATAAGTACATATATGTACCTATATGTGCATAAATGTACATATATGCTCATATATATGTATATATGTACATAAAATATAGGAAAATGGCCAATTTTATATATGTCACATATATTCAAAACCTATATCAGAACCTATATTAAAGCATATATAAGTACGTATATGTACCTATATGTGCATATATACGTATATATGTACATAAAATCGAGGAAAATGGCCAATTTTATATGTCACATATATTCAAAACCTATATCAAAACCTATATTAACACATATATAAGTACATATATGTACCTATATGTGCATAAATGTACATATATGCTCATATATACGTATATATGTACATAAAATATAGGAAAATGGCCAATTTGATAGATGTCACATATATTCAAAACCTATATCAGAACCTATATTAAAACATATATGTTTATATAGGTTCTTTCCATGTGGGGAAATAAAGAAGCAGTACAGGAGACCTATATGTCCTGTATATTCACATATATGCGCCTCAATTTTGCCTATATGTGGTATATATATATGCATAGATGCAGCATATATGTGCATAGATGCAGCATGTATGTGCATAGATGCAGCATATATGTGCATATATACAGCCTATATATTGTCGTATATGTGCATATATGCAGCATATATCCTCATATCGGTTCTTTCCATGTGGGAAGACCTTAAAAATCTGGTCTCAGGACAGTCCCGTCATGTTGTCTTGACTTTCGTAATCATATTCTTTAGTTTTTTTCCTTCACACAGTCATTCAGACGAAAAAAAAAAGTAACGAAATAATGTGTCAAAGTATCAGATTGGGAACCGCTGACAAGACGCATCGAGGCGGGAACAATTGTTCTTTCTCAAAACGAACATAAAAATGTCATCAGACATCCAGAGAGAATCGGATCTGCGAAGCCGAATCGACGGCGTCGTCGTTCCGACTCCCCGAGAGCGGGGGAGGGGAAAAGCAGCTGTGTGCTGTGATGAAGTGCTTTTAAAACAAGACAGAAGGCTTTTCAATCACACCGAATGATTTTTTTTTTTTTTTTTTCATTGCACAATGAATCACTGAGAGGTTCCTCTGTGGAGAATATGAGGAGGGCATCCTGTGCACCTTCATATTAATCCGCCCTCTCCGAGAGACATCGCCCCGAGTCAACGGCAGAATTCCGACACACCAAACCTCAGACGGCAGCTTATTTCTGTTCCTATAGTCTTCAAAGATTTATGACACCGTTATTTTTTTTCCCTCGCCTTCTTTCGCAGCCTTGGCCCCCGGCAAATATCAATCAGAGGTGAAAAGAAAGAACGTGACGCTTTTTTTGTGTTGCGGCAAATAATGAGGAGTGTCTGGCTTCGGCTCGTTTTCGCCAAATAAATTCTCGGCAAAGTCACAAAGCGATGATGATCATGTGTGATTGGCACGAAACCAAATCCATTGTTTATACGTTGTGCTGAGGATTTGCTACCGTAGAACAACTGGCCCAGCTCGCTGCTCAGCACCAGACTGACCTTAAAGACTTACGGAACTACGAACCGGCCTTAACTGCCTTGGAACTGACCCACTGACCTGAACTACATACGGAATGAGTCTCCACTCACCGAAACACTAGATCAGGGGAGGGCCACACTTTTTCAGCCTGCGAGCTACTTTATAAAACGACCAAGTCAAAGGGATCTACCCACTACAAAAAGGCAAAACATATATTTATTTTCAAATATATTGAGGATTCTTTATGTGTACAATGTATAATGATGGACCTTGCAAAACCGTACGAGCCACACGACATAATTAACTATGAACCTTTTTTATAATTAGCTGAGTTTACTTTGATGTCACTTTGATCTTTGGTATTGTGACGCTCGACTGGCAGACGAGACAAACACACTTCGAAAATTACATTGTGAAAAAAAAGTCCACCTCCCATTCCTCATGAAAGTGACTCGTCTTCGTCTTCGTCTTCTGGTCCAAACCAGCCCCCCCCCACTCATTTTTTTGGGGGGGCTTCAAATTTGCGGTAACTCGCTTGACTAGCTTGTTAGCTTTGCCACACTTGGTGTCGTTGTTTGCGCGTGTGTGGTGACCTGAAGGTCAGAAAAATTCCGCCGTCATCTGACGCTGCGTTCGATTGTACTCGTAGTTCGGAAAGGTAAATTAGTTTCATTACACCAGCGTCTATTTTTTTTTTTCCTAATGTCATGCGATCTACTATTACTACCTTTGCGATCGACGTATTGAGCACCCCAGCACTAGATACTGGACAACCGACCATCACAAGGTATCAACAACCATCCTAACTAACCTACCGACAAACTACCGAAATGTACTATCGACTGACCGTCTGACTGCTGTTGACATTTTCCAGGCCAGGCAACCACTGGACTAATTCATGACCTTTCATCTGACCGACCCTTAATGACTTAGCTGCTTTTCGATTAAACGTAGTTAACCCCTCTGGGCCTAAAGTATTTTGTGCCGTTTTTTCACTACAATTGATTTTTCCTTTATAGCTTAAATATAAAATCCATAAACCTTGCCTTGTTTGGTGTCATTTTGTTCAGGACAACCTCATAAATGCAGCTCTGAAGCATTGTTTTCTGTTTGGCATACTTTATTAACACAGGGGATTTAAAAATACCATAAAACTACAAATTCGGTTGGGAAAAACATACATTTATTCATGATAAAATTCATAGACATGCTCAACGAATCATTTAGTTTACATGTGAAGTAAATCTAAACTTTATTTTTCAAAAATGTATCAAAACAGGACTGAAAAAATTGTAATATGCAGATATTTACAGTGAAATAGAAGCAATGCCTCAGGCATTTTTGTAAAACTATTTACAAAAGGTCACACATATAATGTCAGGTGAAGAAAAATTATTCTCACTAACTCCATGGTCAAATCATAATAATATTTTTTTTCTCTGATATAAATCCCAACTTAATCTCCGTCTCTCTCTGTTTACTTTTTCACGGATGGAATTAACAAAATGACACCTCCAACTACGGAGACCTTTGATTGGACATGGGCTCTTCTTCTCAACCAATGAGTGAAAGGTATACTGTCACATTATGAGCGTTGTTTTTTTGGCTACTCCACTACTTTCACTTCGTTTTCGACGCACTCCTGACTGGTCTTCGTGCATCTGACTAAAATGTCGCGGAAAACCACGGACAACTGTTTTCCTCATATCTCCACCTTTTATTTGGGCGATCAACGTAATTTAAAAACGATCCTGTAGTTTTATATCTGCACTTTAGACACGGATTGAAACACTGGACCAGATGACGCTGTGCTGTGACGCTTCCCACATGGAAAGAACCTATATGAGGATATATGCACATATATGAAACCTATATGCAGCATATATGCACATATATGCTGCATAACCCTAACCCTATCAAAACTGGCGAAAAATTTTATAAAATCTAAAAAAAATCCCCAAAAAGTCCAAAAATGGCTCTCTAGCGCCACCTAGAAAATTTTAATCGTCCGCCACGGTCCGTAGGAATGTCGTAGAGAAATGCCGCGAATACGAAATTTGTTCGTCTCCTCGAGACCTACAACTCAGGCGCTCTAACTTTTGACCTAACTCCAACAGGAAGTCCGCTATTTGCCTTTCAAAGTAAGGTTTTCGCCCAAAAAAGGCACAAAAAGGCCCAAACGGAAAATTTAACTTGAAATAGGGCGAAGGTCGTATCAGTTAAATTCACATATACAAAAATAGAGGAGATTGTTTACTACAAAACTCTAGAGGGAATTTTTCTTACCTAGTCCGGTTTCCTTTTTATTAGCCGTCACAGCTCCCCACCCCGAAATCGGCTTTCTGCATTCTTCCATCAAATAATTGTTTCTTGTTGTCTATAAATCAGATCCCTGTGAACAAATTCTCCGGAGACGATCAAGTCGTGGACCCCTCAGTGTATCCTGCTGTTTCCCTTCTCACCTTCCATGGCTTGATAGGTAGTTTGTTTTGCAACCCCCCCCCCCCCCCCGCCCCCTCCCATCATGGCAGATCTGAACAAACCGTGGAGGAAAGGCTCCAGGAAACAGTTTGACTTGGCTCGCACTCTGCCAGGTGGGGTGACTTTGATCAGCGTCCCCCTCGGTTGATGAGGTGGAACGTTCTGGGCACAAGCCGCCGCTCTAAGCAAACAGGGGAACGTCTGTCTTGCACATGGTCGCCGGCGAGGGCGGACCGCCGCTTTTATTGCGCTTTCAAGGTAAACGTCGATAATCGGGAAACACGGGGAAAGACGAGATCGCCGTGTGTTGGTCACAATGTTTCTGTTGTACAATTTGATTGACCCACATGGAAAGAACCTATATAAACATATATGTTGTAATATAGGTTTTGATATAGGTTTTGAATATATGTGACATATATAAAATTGGCCGTTTTCCTATATTTTATGTACATATATGTACATATATGCACATATATGTACATAAAATATAGGAAAACGGCCAATGCATACATATGCATATATGTACATATATGTTTATTTATGTACATATATGTGCATATAGCCTATATGTACATATATGCACATAAAATATAGGAAAATGGCCAATTTTATAGATGTACCTATATGTACATCTATGTACCTATATGTACAGAAAATATAGGAAAACGGCCAATTTTATATATGTCACATATCGTGGCTAAGAAGGAGAAGCCCGGTGAATGAAATGTCCGTGGAGTACTGGAGGCTCAACCAGGCCCTCTTCCCTGCTGGGGCAAGTACCGTATTTTCCGCACTATAAGGCGCACCGCATTATAAGGCGCATGGACTAGACCAGTGGTCATAACCTTTATAGCTCAAAGCCATTAGGTTACATTTTCCACTGATTCTAACACCCAGAGAGGAGCACGCACTTTATTTTGATAGTCCTACCTGCAGCCTATGCCAGGAGGACACTACACACAAAACCTTCTTCACTGCTGGTTGACAACTTACAACTACCGCTAATAAACTAAACTACATGAACTAAGCAACAAAAACACAACACAACACAATTATTACCGACACCACAAACCAAATAGAACCCCCAATAATTGCATTTAAAACACCACAAACAGAAACTCCCAGAATTCATTGCAGCTATCGGCTGCACTGAGGAGCTCAGGATGCAAGGCATGATGGGAATTCATGTTTTGTGTTGTTGGAGGTTATTGTGGGTTGTTGTTGGGCTTGGTGTTGTGTTGATTGTGTTTATGTGTTTTTGTTCCCCAGTTTAGGGAGTCATTATTTCATCTAGTTTATTTTGGTTTGTTAGAATGTTGGTGTGCAACCATGAGTGATGTTGTGTGGAGTGTCGTCCGCTCTGAAGATTAGAGGTGTCAAAATAAAAGCTTCTGGTTGTTCAGCTGTCAAATAGCAGTCTCGAGTGGGTGAAGCTGGTCTGTAGAAGGAAACGACTAAACAAAGTTCACCTGTTCCTGCTCGCGGCCTCGCAAGTCCTAAATTGGCGTGATGGGCGAAGGCCTTCCGTCAAACGTCCCATCATGCATCTGCCAATTAGCCAACTATGCTCACAAATGCCCCTCTGACACGCCGCACACGTGGGAGCTGTAATTAAGACGACGCGTTACATAATTAATGCCTCCGCATCGCTAATTAGCGCCCACTTAGCACCGCGGCTTCGGAGATGTGAAAAGCGGCGCTAAGCTGGCGCGAGCGTGGTTCCGCACCGCGCTTTGCAAAGGATCATGGGAGGGAAAGGTGAGGATTTTCTGTAGGAGGCGCTTTCACTTTTTCATGTTTGAAAACGTTTAAGTGAGCGTGTCTGGCATTTTTTTATTCCAATACATTATTCAACTTTCATTCTCTGTTTTAAGACTTTTGAGGAAGTTTTGGATTTTTAGATAATGTCCCCACATGGAAAGAACCTATATAAACATATATGTTTTAATATATAGGTTTTGAATATATGCGACATATATAAAATTGGCCGTTTTCCTATATTTTATGTACATATATGTACCTATATGTGCATATATGTGTGATTATATGTACCTATATGTGCATATAGGTACATATATGTATATATGTGACACATATAAAATTGTCACATTTTCCTATATTTTATGTACATATAGGTACATATATGTATGTATATATGTATATATTTGATGTTTTCCTACATAAAATATAGGAAAATGGCCAATTTTATATATGTCACATATATTCAAAACCTATATTAAAACATATATGTTTATATAGGTTCTTTCCATGTGGGCAATTTTGCCTATATGTGGCATATATATGCATAGATGCAGCATATATGTGCATATATGCAGCATGTATATTGCCTTTTATGTGCATATATGCTGCATATAGGTTTCATGTATGTGCATATATCCTCATATAGGTTCTTTCCATGTGGGTAGAATTACATGTGGGACCAAAAAGGTTTAAAATTCTCCAAAACTCCATTTATTAGCATCAAATGTTAAACCCCTGTGTGTGTGTGTATATATATGTATATATCATGTATTCTACCACTGTAAAAACACTGCAGTGAAACTTTTTTCACTTTTACATTGAATTTATTTATAATCTACATCAGATTTATTCAACCACAATGGACATTTAAAATAAAATTTAACATTGAAAACAGAAGAATGTGGGATTGTTATGTCATCAAACTGATATTTAAACGGTTAAAATCCTGATCACACCTGAGTATTTGAGTTTTGGTGAATATTTGAGTTGATTGAACTATTTAAGCTAAAAACAAAAGCTGTAATTTGGGGTATTTTTTATAGTTGTTTTAAGATATGTGAGATAGTTACGAAAAATGTGCCCCATAGAAATTGATTTCGACATATTTATATTTACTCCAGTCTCTGGCAAAGATTTCCATGGCAAGAGATGAGCCAAAAATTGTTAAAGATAAATATAATCCCACATGGAAAGAACCTATATGTGGATATATGCACATATATGAAACCTATATGCAGCATATATGCACATATATGACAATATATATGCTGCATATATGCACATATATGACTTTTGATGCTGCTCTTCTGAGTCAAGTGTAATTCCTATACTGTCCACTAGATGGCGCATGTCAGGAAGTAAACGGCCTCAACGCATGTGCTCTCTCTTTTCTTCATCACAGGTTGGTAAATACTTAAGATTCACAAATGTAAAGTATATTATCTGGGTTGTAACATGTTAAGGATAATATTGTGTGAGTAAGGAGTCGGAAAACTACGTTTTACCCGAGTTTTCGAGTGAAATGTGAAACGTGTTGATGCTAACCTGCTAAGCTAACAATCCCACATGGAAAGAACCTATATGAACATATATGTTTTAATATAGGTTTTGATATAGGTTTTGAATATATGTGACATATATAAATTGGCTGTTTTCCTATATTTTATGTACATATGTGCACATATATGTACATATATGCACACATATGTACATATATATGCACGTATGTACATATATGTGTACATACATGCACATATATGCACATGTATGTACATATGTGCATATATGTACATATATGTACATGTATGTACATATATGCACATATATGTACATATATGTGCGTATGCGTGCATATATGTACATATATGTACATAAAATATAGGAAAACAGCCAATTTTATATATGTCACATATATTCAAAACCTATATTAAAACATATATGTTTATATAGGTTATTTCCATATGGGATGGAATCATCACAGATTCTTGACTCAATACACCAGCTGGTGGTGGGAGGTGTCATTACAAGAGTTTTGGCTAACACAAGCAGTTCGCAGACCTTAAGAAAGCTTTAAAGCTTTTAAACTACAAGCACACACGTTGTTCAAAACCCCGCCCGCCGTGCTTTCCGCCGATATCTGACAGTGTATAGAGTTGCCCTATCAAGGACACTTCAGCCTGTTGTCAATCCCTCGGATTGTAGCAGAGAGATAAAGGGAGGTGGTGGGGAGTCGTGTCCTGCATAATTTAGTGTGAATGAAAAATCAATTTTTCGAGCATAAATTACCCTGGTGTTAATTAGTTGCAGATTGCACTTTATTTTTTTCTTTTCAACTGACTTCAGGGAGCAGTTCAGAACGAACTGTTCTGCTGCTGACGATGTTATGAAGGAAGATCAAAGGATTTGCATAAACTCATAAAAATACATAAAACATTTTTTTTTTTAAGTGAGTGAATGTGTATTTATTTGAGCAACTGTAATCAAACATTTAATTTCCCCACTTTTTTTTTGTTTTTACATGATTTTTAGCCAAAACAACAGAAAAAGTGTGACTTGTAGTTTTGTGCACACGATAAGAGGTAAATACAGTGATATAATATAATAGGCAATATGAAAATAGGAACATAAATGTGAGTTTTCTGTATTTATTTTTCCTCACCTTTTCCCAAAAGTCTATTTTTTTTAATCATTTTTGTATTATTATTATTATTATTATTGTTATTGTTACTACTACTGCTATTATTATTATTATTATTGCAATTTTACATGCCTTTCTTAAATTGTGGACCTGTTTATATTTTCTTGTACTTTCTCCAAAAAAATGTATGTAGTTTTAAGGATTTCTTCATATAGAGTTTAAGCTGTTCTACTTTACATGGCATGTTACACATATTCCATTTTATATATATGTATATATGTATATAGTCTGGTTCAAGGCATTTTGAATGTATTTATGGAAAGTAACACCCCTAAAGTGGGAGGGGCTTCACCAAACCAGTGACTTGGGTGTTTGAGACAGCATTTTATTTCCTTCACGAGATTTCAGTTACAAAAAGAGAACGGTTGAGGGGGAAATGAGTGATTGAGGTGAAAATGACGAGGTGGGTGGAGAAGGCTTGGAGCTGTGTGGTTAGCGCGTCTGAAGTGGTCGCTGTGATGGACGCCAGTGGCTGGAAGCCAGTGTGTCTGAAAAGTTGTAATTAAAGAATGATTAGTGCCCATCACTGTTCATTTAGGTGTCAGGCTTTTTGTCACGCACACAAACGTACTTCCTGTATGTGCGCGTTCATCCCAGAAGTGATGTGTTTTTTATTTGCTTCAGAGTATAAAAAAAGAGGGGATTTCTCATCTTCTAGAAAAGATTTTCAAGTAAATCGGTGTATTTTGGTTTATCGTGAACTGCGATTTCCCGTATCTCCCTTTCCTGGTAATGAGCTGAGAGCTATTAGCTTTAGCCACAGTTTCTGCAATTTGTTCGCCAAATTCCTGCCAAGATTTAGATTTTAACATGGGAGTTGCTCCCTTGAATAAACTTTGTTGCTATTTCACTAAACTCCGGTTTACTGAAGTGTAAGGGATCTGCTTTGATCTCAGCACTGGAGACATAGTGGCGCCTTGGAGATGCCAAGATCAAAGGAGATCAGCTTTGTTCAACCTTCAGTATTCACGCTTGTGTTTTCTTCTGGAAGTGCAAACCTCTATTTTAATTTAATTTGTATTCTACATGGATATTCAAAAAATGGTCTTTGAAAACAGTCAAATAAGGTAAAACAGCTACGATATCCAGAATAGCTGGAATTCATAAAAACAAGGGCAAATGGCCAAAATATAATGACTAAAATTGTTAGTGTTGCTTGTACTGCTGTGCCTTGGATGAATATCAAATAAAAATTGGGGGGAAAAAAGATTAAAAAAAGGGGAAGATAGAAGACGTTTTAATAAAAATTGTGGGAAAAAACCCAAAGTGGAAACATTTTTGAAAAATCAAGAGAAAAGGTAAAAAAAAATGGGTGAAATAAGTGCCAGTACACCTAAAACTGCTGTAAGCAATAGGAAATGCTGAGCCAAAATTTGGAAACCGCTGAAAAATAAAAAAAATCCAATAAATAAAGCAAGAAAATCTATGAAAAAAAAAACATTTCGAACCTGCTACAAAAGTAAAAAAATATTACTTTATATATAAATAATATGTTAAATATAAATTGTACCTGTGACACTTAAATAATGCAAACCCTGTTTTTGCATTTATTTATTTATTTCAATCCATGTAATTAGCATCATTTTGCACCGACAATTTTTATTTGCAGGAAAATGGTGATGGCTGTCTTTGATCATAAAGGTGCCTTACTGATCCTGAGCTCATACCATCCTCCTGAAAGATGGGACATTAGCATTAGCATGTAGCCACAGTTAGCATTAGCAGCCTCGAGAGTTAAGTGTCTCCTGCTGTTGGCGTGTCGGTTTAAAGTTAAAGCAATTCTACAATCACAGCGGTCCCTGAAACCACTTCTCCGAATCCCTGGTTACTTTTTAATGTTAGGAATTATTCGTGTATATATAGTAATGTAAATGATCCACAAGCGAAGCCGCAGACGCGCAGACCTCCACGACAGGCGCTAAAGAAAACTCATCATCAGCTCCTAATTTATTTTTAAGGTTAATGGCATTTTGAATTTAATGGCGTTTCCGATGGCGATGGCCACGTAGTAAATTACCACGAAAGATGGGACATTAGCATTAGCGTGTAGCCACAGTTAGCATCAGCTGCCTCGAGAGTTAAGTGTCTGCCGCTGTTAGCATGTTGGTTTAAAGTTAAAGCAATTCTACAATCACAGCCACTTCTCCGAATCCCTGGTTACTTTTTAATGTTAGGAATTGTTCGTGTATATATAGTAATGTAAATGATCCATACGTAGACGCGCAGACCTCCGCGACAGGCGCTTAAGAGCCTCGTAATACAATCAGCTCCTAATTTATTTTTAAGGTTAATGGCATTTTGAATTTAATGGCATTTCAGATGGCGATGGCCACGCAATAAATTACCACGACTCATGCATGAGCACTCCAAGTAATGCCGACCCCCCCCTCCCCCCCCCCCATGTGACACCTCCCTGGTGTTTTTGCCCGCGAGCCAATTAAAGGCGCAGCGTGTGACAGTCCGACCGAATCAAAAGGTCCCCGCACTCCTCCGCGGCGGAGGCGAGCCAATTAAAATCCGGCGCATGAGCCGGGGTGGGAGTCTTTGTCGCCGCACCCGGACGGTGTTCGGCACCATCGATCAGGGTGGTGGGAAACAATCTCTGGCAAGTGTTTGTTTTGTTGGGGTGGGGGGGGGGAGTGGGGGGGTGGGGGGGTTAGTGGAGGGTTTGTGTGTCACTGTGGCGAGTGTCATCCTACGGGTCGGTGCAGACGGGACCTCAAGGGGCGTTTCGTCCCACGTCGAGTCCGGGAGTGGACGTCGACTTACATCAGGGGTGCCGGGGGGCGGGGGGGGGCTGGTCAACAACATGTGCTCGCCACATGGGGAGATATAACAGATTCTCTCGTTGCGTCATTTGTATTCTGCTCACGGGCCGTGATATGGCGAGATTTTATACACTTCTGCCCACATGGACAGAACCTATATAAACATATATGTTTTAATATAGGTTTTGATATAGGTTTTGAATATATGTGACATATATAAAATTGGCCGTTTTCCTATATTTTATGTACATATATGTGCATATATGTACATATATGGTAATATATGCTGCATATATGCACATGGATGTGCACATATATGGAAAGGAACCTTTACATTCAATACGCAATATATATGTTGCATATATGCAGATATATGCACATATATGACTATATATGCACATATATGACAATAAATATGCTGCATATATGCACATACATGCTGCACATATTGTCATATATGTGCATATATGCTGGATATATGCACATAAATGCTGCACATATGCACATAAATGCTGCACATATGCACATATATGCTGCATATATGCACATACATGCTGCATATATGCACATATATGACAATATATGCTGCATATATGCACATATATGGTAATATATGCTACATATATGCACATGGATGTACATATATGCGCGCATATGTACATACACGTGCATATATGTACATGTATGTGCACATATATGCGCATACACGCACCTATATGTGCATATATGTACATAAAATATAGGAAACCATTTTAAATATGTCACATATATTCAAAACCTATATTAAAACAGATATGTTTATATAGGTTCTTTCCATGTGGAAAGTGATGTGGAAGGTGTGGTGGATGAAATAACCTTTTAATCCATTGGTTTCCATGGTGACAAACGTGGCGTTGGCCGAAGGGCCATGCCGTACTGAGGCCCGTTCCCCGTCGTCCACAGTGACGAATTACTGAGAACTAGTTAGTTCAACCCTGAATTGCATGTGCAAGGAACAGAAGCTTCAGAAAAGTGTGAAAAAGTTCCCAGATGGGCAAAAAAACACAATGAAAATGAGCCGTCTTAATTTGAAAAGGTGCCGTGACGCCGCTGCAGACATGTACGAGTTGACGTTCGAGTGAATCCATAGTGTTTGCATCGGGCGCCGTGTTCTCGACGTATCGGGATGTCGGGAGGAGCAATTAAAACAGACATTTTTTTTGTATTCCAAGCCGCACTCTTCATAATATATTTGCACAACATGTCATTTTAGATCATCGTATCCTCATTAAAATTGAACCCGTAACCTTTATTTTGGAAATTATCGGACTAGAAATGAGGGTGGAAGGCGCCGTGTTTGAGAAGTGGGGAAAAAAGAACAGAAAAAAAATGAAAGAAAAAGACATATTTATCGTTCAAGGTCAAGCTTTGATCTCTTTGTCTCCTGTGGGAGAAATGCACGTCACAGCAAGGCCAACAAACAAACACAACACAATTGTATTTATGCATCACGAGTATTAATTTACAGATGAATCTTGTCAGTTATATGACTATTCCCACATGGAAAGAACCTATATAAACATATATTTTTTAATATAGGTTTTGAAATAGGTTTTGGATATATGTGACATATATAAAATTGGCCGTTTTCCTATATTTTATGCACATGTATGTACATACATGTACCTATATGCACATATAGATAGATATATAGATAGATAAATACTTTAATGATCTCCAAGAGAAATTCACACATATATTTGCATATATGTACATATATGCACATATATGTACCTGTAGGCACATATATGCACACATATTTGCATATATGTACCTATATGCAGATATAGGTACATATTTGTCCTATATTTTATACACATTTGTACATATATGTGCATAAAATATAGGAAAATGCACATATATGACAATATATATGCACATAAATGCTGCATATATGCACATATATGACAATATGTATGCTGCATATATGCACATGTATGTGCATATATGTACATACATGTGCGTATATGTACATGCATGTGCACATATATGCGCATATACGCACTTATATGTACATATATGTGCATATATGTACATATATGTACATAAAATATAAGAAAATGTAGGAGAAATATATGTACATATGTGTGTGTATATGTGCATATATGTACATACGCATACATGTATGCACATATATGTGCGTATATGTGCGTATATGTACATATATGTACATAAAATATAGGAAACCGGCCAATTTTATATATGTCACATATATTCAAAACCTATATTAAAACAGATATGTTTATATAGGTTCTTTCCATGTGGGTTTACGGTTATTTTCTCTTTTGCTGTTACTCTATAATGGGAACATCTTCAAAAAAAAAAAAAAAAAAAAAATTCTAAAGCTTCACTGAAGTGGAACATAAAGTGAAGTAAAAGCAAAATCTCGAAAGTCGTCTTTCTCGCACTGTACAAAAATACCTAAAACACCTCACTGGTAATGAGCCGGCGTTCTATTTTAGTGACTCTCGCATTCCCAAGAGGCTTAAATCTTGCATAAAAGCCCCCCCTCCCCTCCCCCGTCTCTCTCTCTCTCTACCGTTGTCTATGAATAGCACGACTGTCGTGGATTTAAAAGGCGAAATCGATCGAGGCTTTCACCTGCGTCCCAGGATTTCTGCACACTCGGCGCTTTTCGTCGAAAATCCTCTCGACGGCAAGACAATACGAGGGGACGCATGGTACAGTTTAGCCCCTTGCAGCTCCTTGTTTTTTGGGGGGGTGGGGGTGGGGTTGGGGGGGGGGGGGATTACGGGCCACCACAATGCCAAAGCTGCCATTGCTCCTGGCACAAGGCACCAGCCACTGACCTGTTTTAAACAGCTGGAACGTTTGGCAGCGGAGATAAAAAGAAGAGGCTTGAGAGGAGGGAAGATGGGGGGGGGGGGGGGGGGGGTCAGGAGCCTGAGCATGGCAATGGGGGTGGGGGGGGGGGATTAAACAGGCCACCGGCAACACGCTGAAGTCAAAGTGACAGTTGTTAATGGACCCACATGGAAAGAACCTATATAAACATATAGGTTTTAATATAGGTTTTGATATAGGTTTTGAATATTTGTGACATATATAAAATTGGCCGTTTTCCTATATTTTTTGCAAATATATGGACATATATGTACCTACATGCACATGAACGCACATATAGGTACATATATGTGCATAAAATATAGGACATATAGGTACATATATGTACATATATGCGCATATATGTGCCTATATGTGCATGTAGGTACATATATGTGCATAAAATATAGGACATATAGGTACATATATGCACATACAGGTACATATATGTGCCTATAGGTACATATATGTGCATACAATATAGGACATATATGTACATATATGCGCATAAAATATAGGAAAATGGCCAATTTTATATGTCACATATATTCAAAACCTATATCAAAACCTATATTGAAACATATATGCTTATATAGGTTCTTTCCGTGTGGGATTTTCCATATATGCAGCATATATATTGTCATATATGTGCATATGTGCAGCATAATATGTGCATATATGCTGCATATAGGTTTCATATATGTGCATATATCCTCATATAGGTTCTTTCCATGTGGGAAGCGACAGTTGTTAATGGAGGCTTGGCCAACATCTGCCCCAGTAAGGCCGGAGTAAGGAGATTGTTGAGCGGGGATTGTCGGGAACGTCGGAGACACAATCCCTTCGATCGAACGTCACACTTTTTGTGTCGTGTCGTATTTCGAGAACGAGGAAGTACTTCTGTCAAAGGCGTACAGGAGGAATTTTCCCGAATTGTAGGGAAGAACCGCCGTCTCCACCTCTACCTGCTCCCGAGACGGAACGCCTACTGAAACGTGTAGAGAGACGTGCACGAGCCCAGTTCTCCTCGTGCACGCTCTGTTCCCACATGGAAAGAACCTATATAAACGTATATGTTTTAATATAGGTTTTGATGTAGGTTTTGAATATATGTGACCTAAAATATAGGACATATATGTACATATATGTGCATACAGGTACATATATGCGCATATATGTACCTGTATGCACTTATATGTACATATAGGTACATGTATGCACATATAGGTACGTATATGCGCATATATGTACCTAAAATATAGGACATATATGTACATATATGTGCATACAGGTACATATATGCGCATATATGTACCTATATGTACATATATGTGCATACAGGTACATGTATGCACATATATGTACCTAAAATATAGGACATATATGTACATATATGTGCATACAGGTACATATATGCGCATATATGTACCTATATGTACATATATGTGCATACAGGTACATGTATGCGCATATATGTACCTAAAATATAGGACATATATGTACATATATGTGCATACAGGTACATATATGCGCATATATGTACCTATATGTACATATATGTGCATACAGGTACATGTATGCGCATATATGTACCTAAAATATAGGACATATATGTACATATATGTGCATACAGGTACATATATGCACATATATGTACCTATATGCGCATATATGTACCTATTTGTACATATATGTGCATACATGTACCTATATGTGCACAAAATATAGGAAAACAGCCAATTCTATATATGTCACATATATCCAAAACCTATATCAAAACCTATATTAAAACATATATGTTTATATAGGTTCTTTCCATGTGGGGGTGCAAAGAAGGAAATCCTAGCTGGAGGTATATTAATGGGTAAAAGTTGCGTCCGTTACAGTTTGGTGGTATTCGCCCGGAGCGGCCTTCTTCTAGATCTCACCTCAGACGGTTATAGGAATAACATTTATGTGCAGCTTGTAACTATTGCATCACCGTCACAGCTAAGCATGCCCTCCAGCTCAGTATGGATTCTATGCAGCGGGTCACCCGCACACAAGGGAGTTGATGGATCGCTGCAATCAAAGCATCAACAATGCAAAAGAGTGGCACTGGAGCGAGGAAACAACTTTTAGAAAAAAGGATTGAGATCTGATTTTGGTGTTTTTTTTTAATTACATGTGTAATGTTTTTTCAGTCTTGAATTCTGGTTTAAGCCAGCCCACATGGAAATAAAATTGGCCGTTTTCCTATATTTTATGCACATATATGTACATATATACGCATATAGGTACATATATGTGCATATATGGACCTATATTTGCATATAGGTACATATATGTCCTATATTTTCAGCACATATATGTACATATATGCACATATAGGTACATGTATGCACATATATCTACCTATATGGACCTATATGCACGTATAGGTACATATATGTGCATATAGGTACATATGTCCTATATTTTATGCACATATGTGTACCTATGTGTGCATATAGGTACATATATGTGCATATAGGTCCATATATGTGCATATATGTGCATAATATATAGGAAAACGGCCCATTTTCCAGTCTTGGATTCTGGTTTCCCACATGGAAAGAACCTATATAAACATATATGTTTTAATATAGGTTTTGATATAGGTTTTGAATATATGTGACATATATAAAATTGTCCGTTTTCCTATATTTTATGTACATATATGTGCGCATATGTGCATATATGTATGCATATGTACATCTATGCACATATATGTACATACATGCACATATATGTGCGTACATACATGCACATATATGTGCACATATGCACATACATGGTAAATACACATATGCACATATATGTGCATATATGCAGCATTTATGTGCACATATGCAGCATTGATGTGCATATATACAGCATACATATTGTCATATATGTGCATATATGCAGCATATATGTGCATATATGCTGCATATAGGTTTCATGTATATGCATATATCCTCATATAGGTTCTTTCCATGTGGGTAAGTAGAGATTAAAAATATAAGTAAGTGGACACTTAATTGCACGTCCCTGCCTTTTGAAGCTGGTATAGCGTTATGGCGGCCATCTTGGATGAGGACCTTAATATGAAGATGCCGGAGAACCTTAATACAGACACTGCTGATTTCTTTGAGGCGGAGCAGAGGAACAAATGTACTATTGATTCATACATCCCCCCCCTCCCCCCACCCCCCCCCCATATACTGCATTCTCAGCAGGCGTCGCTCGCCGTTTGTCTTCACTTTAAATCTAACCAGTCGACAGGCAATGCCTATATACTTCCCTGTGATTAAAAAGTGAATTAATCTTGAGGACTGCATGTCGTAAATTCCCCACATTTCACCCCTCTCAGTCTGCTTCCCAGGCCCCCCCCCCCGCCGCCCCCCCCAACTCAATAAATATATTCAAAGCAATCAATGGGAGTATTACTATGTGTATATCATGAGACTTTCAAGCACCTGCCGATGTGGCGGCTTCCATGTTGGAAATAAAGCCCACATGGAAAGAACCTATATAAACATATATGTTTTAATATAGGTTTTGATATAGGCTTTGAGTATATGTGACATATATAAAATTGGCCGTTTTCCTATATTTTATGTACATATATGTGGAATACAGGAAAAACGGCCAATTTTATATATGTGCACATATATGTGTATATATAGCCCATATCTCACTTTGGCAACTGTCCCCACATGGAAAGAACCTAGATAAACATATATGTTTTAATATAGGTTGTGATATAGGTTTTGAATATATGTGACATATATAAAATTGGCCGTTTTCCTATATTTTATGTACATATATGTACATATATGTGCAATATACGAATATAGGAAAAACGGCCAATTTTATATATGTGACATATATTCAAAACCTATGTTCAAAACATATATGTTTATATAGGTTATTTCCATGTGGGGAGAGTTGCCAAAGTGAGATATGGGCTATATATACACATATATGTGCGCATATATGCACACCTATATGTGCGCATATAGGTGCGCATATATGCACACCTATAGGTGCATATATGCACCTCAATTTTCCTATATGTGGCATATATACGCATAGATGCAGCATATATGCAGCATGTATATTGTCATATGTGTGCATATATGCAGCATATATGTGAATATATGTGCATATATGTTTCATATAGGTTTCATATATGTGCATATATCCTCATATAGGTTCTTTCCATGTGGGAGGGAGAGAAAGTCGCAATATAAGCAGATGTGTAAACTGAAGATTGTGTACTGGAGTTAATCGTGATTGTGTTAATTACACTTTGTGGTCCCCCCCCCCGCCACCCCCCCCCCCCCCCCCCCCCCCTCATATTGAGACAAACAGCAGAGTAAAATCTCGAAGACGAAGGAGCCGATGCCAAACGACACTCCGCAGCCCTCACAGTGGCTATATTGAGATTTCATTGCGGTGGATATTAAAAAAAATGCCAATTCCCTCATGGCCGCAAGAATAAGTTCCTGAATTATTCCTCTGTTCCGTCTCTAAAAAAAAACAAAAAAAAAAAACGTGTCTTTTAAGTCCATTATTTCCCTATTTTCCATAAGCAATGCCGCGTCTGATACAATCTTTTAATTAAGATTTTACAAGTTGCTTCCTTCAGCTCGAGAAAAAAGTGGATTTGTGTGTGTGTGCGTGTGTGTGTGTGTGTGTGTGTGTGCGTGTGTGTGTGTGTGCGCGTGCGCGCGCTGCAGCACAGTTCCCAAGGACAAATTAGAACATCGTCATGGAGCTTTGCAGATCACTCATCTTGCAGATCGCTCTGACTTTATATTTACTTTGGGAAGTTGCGAGGAAGGCCCCGGACCCCCCCCCCCCCCCCCCCCCCCGCCCTCCCCCACCCACCCCTTTCACTTAATAGATTTTTGTTTAGAGGCGTAAGTGAGGTTGTCATCGGCGTAATTGGACATTCAGACTTTGACGAGGGATTCAAGCTCGGCCGAGCCGGAGTTTTTAAATTAACTGCCTGTGTCACGACCAATTTGGCGGATAATAAAGCGTACTGTGGAGGTCTGGAACGAGTCCCGCGTGGCTCCCGCCAGTCACTCGCTCCACCGGGGACGACGGCTAATGAGAACTAATTGTGCTTTTGGAGGTAAAACACAACAGATATTCATGTTGGACCACTTTAAACCCACATGGAAAGAACCTATATAAACATATATGTTTTAACATAGGTTTTGGTATAGGTTTTGAATATATGTGACATATATAAAATTGGCCATTTTCCTATATATTATGCACATATATGTGCATAAAATATAGGACATATATGTACCTATATGTGCATATAGGTCCATATACGTACATATAGGTCCATATACGTACATATATGCGCATATATGTACCTATATGTGCATATAGGTCCATATATGTGCATATAGGTCCATATATGCGCATATATGTACCTACATGTGCATATAGGTCCATATACGTACATATAGGTCCATATACGTACATATATGCGCATATATGTACATACATGTGCATATAGGTCCATATATGCGCATATAGGTCCATATATGCGCATATATGTACCTATATGTGCATATAGGTCCATATATGCGCATATATGTACCTACATGTGCATATAGGTCCATATACGTACATATAGGTCCATATACGTACATATATGTGCATATATGTGCATATAGGTACATATATGTGCATATAGGTCCATATATGCGCATATATGTACCTATATGTGCATATAGGTACATATATGTGCATAAAATATAGGACATATATGTACCTATATGTGCACATATAGGTACCTATGTGCACATATAGGTACCTATGTGCACATATAGGTACCTATATGTGCATAAAATATCGGAAAACGGCCAATTTTATACATGTCACATATATTCAAAACCTATATCAAAACCTATATGAAAACATATATGTTTATATAGGTTCTTTCCATGTGGGAACCCACAAAACACACACATACATAGAATGTTGATGCCCCTTCCAGTACATTTTCTCAATGTTTACTGTGTGTCAATAGTGTTTGGAGGACATTGGACTCAAATTCATTTCAGTTCAGAGGCCACATAAAAGCCTGATAGGTAAAAAAGAAAAACAAAATAACCCAGCATAACAGTCTTTAACCGTCTAGGGCCGGCGGACGCACCGGCGCGTCCTCGTCACATGAGCGTCTGAAAAGGCAGTAGCGTCACGGCGCAGCGTCGTCTGGTCCAGTGTTTCAATCCGTGTCCAAAGTGCAGATATAAAACTACAAGCTCGTTTTTAAATGACGTTGATCGCCCAAATAAAAGATATGAGGAAAAATATGTGTGACCTTTTGTAAATAGTTTTACAAAAACGCCTGAGGCAGTGCTTCTATTTCACTGTAAATATCTGTACAGAACTGTTTGTTCAACTTTTAAACTGTTTCAACTTTTTGAAACTTGTGCAACTTTTTGAAACTTGTGCAACTTTTTGAAACTTATTCAACTTTTTGAAATGTTTTTAACTTTTCAACTTTTCCCACTTTTAGCTTTTCCAGCTCTTTTCTACTTTTTCAACTGTTTGACACTTTTTTTACTTTTTCAACTTTTTGAAAATTGTACAATTTTTGGAAAATTGTGCATTACAGATTTGCCACCAGCATTCATACCATCATGCATTTGCCGCGGGAAATGCAGATCATCTAGTTCATCGGAGATATGAGGAAAAATATGTGTGACCTTTTGTCAATAGTTTTACAAAAACGCCTGAGGCAGTGCTTCTATTTCACTGTAAATATCTGTATAGAACTGTTTGTTCAGTCCTGTTTTGATACATTGTAGTTCATTATAGTTTAGATTTACTTTACAAGTAAACAAAATGATTCGTTAACCATGTCTGTGACTTTTATAGTCAATAAATCTGTTTTTACCACCAGAATTTGTACTTTTATGGTGTTTTTAGGTCCACTGTTTTAATACAGTATGCCAAAGTGATGAAAATACTTCAGAAATGCATTTATGAGGTTGTCCTGAACA
This sequence comes from Blennius ocellaris, assembly GCF_963422515.1. Classification (NCBI taxonomy): domain Eukaryota; kingdom Metazoa; phylum Chordata; class Actinopteri; order Blenniiformes; family Blenniidae; genus Blennius; species Blennius ocellaris. The sequence goes on along the minus strand of NC_137673.1, from coordinate 14,309,028 downwards.
AAATGACACCAAAAAAGGCAAGGTTTAAGGATTTTATATCTGAGATATAAAGGAAAAATCAATTGTAGTGAAAAACGGCACAAAATGCTTCAGGCCCCGAAGGGTTAATTGAATTTAAAAAAACACAACTTCAATGTTTTATCTTTGTTTTCGCACAAAGAATTACATCTAAATGGGAATAATTACACATTTCTGCAATTTGCAATGAAAAACCAAGGCAATTGCTCAACATAATGACTTCCTGGGGCAAAATAGAGAAAATGTCAGACTATGTCTTATTTAAAAATAAAGCAAAAGACTCAGCTTTGACTAATTTGAGATCTTTTCACTTTGCAAGGTCATCCCAGACCATGGGGCCACGGGTCTGACAACCCTGGAGTCATGAATGGGTTAGGGTTATGCAACCCAATAAGGAGGGGGGGAACAAAGGCGCTCCCACATGGAAAGAACCTATATGAGGATATATGCACATATATCTTCTAAATTGGCATCTAAAAGGTTAATAAAAAAAAAAAAGTAATACTTTTTGGTGTCAGGACTGAGGTTGATTAACAGATTTATGTAAAAAAAAAAAGTGAAATAAAATATTTATCTGATGTATTTTTACATAAATTTACTGAATTTACTGAACTATTTTATACTTTTACTGTGAAGTTCGTGGATGAAAACAGCCACCAAAGGGAGTTTTTTTGAAAATCTGATTTTGCACAAAAACTAAATATGTTTCAAAAATAATTACATTACTAATCTTTGACATTTCCAAGACTGTAATAACATGTAAGAAAAATCCAATATCCGATCACATTTTATATTGAAAATTTGTCATTTTGTGTGTATTTTTTCCCATTTCAGTGCCTTTATCTTCTAAATTGGCATTTAAAAGGTTAATTTAAAAAAGTAATACTTTTTGGTATCAGGACTGAGGTTGATTAACAGATTTATGTAAAAAAAATGTGAAAAAAAATATTTATCTGATGTATTTTTACAGCTGTGGATGAAAACAGCCACCAAAGGGAGTTTTTTTGAAAATCTGATTTTGCACAAAAACTAAATATGTTTCAAAAATAATTACATTACTAATCTTTGACATTTCCAAGACTGTAATAACATGTAAAAAAAATCCAATATCCGATCACATTTTATATTGAAAATGAGTCATTTTGTGTGTATTTCTTCCCATTTCAGTGCCTTTATCTTCTAAATTGGCATTTAAAAGGTTAATTTAAAAAAGTAATACTTTTTGGTATCAGGACTGAGGTTGATTAACAGATTTATGTAAAAAAAATGTGAAAAAAAATATTTATCTGATGTATTTTTACAGCTGTGGATGAAAACAGCCACCAAAGGGAGTTTTTTTGAAAATCTGATTTTGCACAAAAACTAAATATGCTTCAAAGATAATTACATTACTAATCTTTGACATTTCCAAGACTGTAATAACATGTTAAAAAAATCCAATATCCGATCACATTTTATATTGAAAATTTGTCATTTTGTGTGTATTTTTTCCCATTTCAGTGCCTTTATCTTCTAAATTGGCATTTAAAAGGTTAATTTAAAAAAGTAATACTTTTTGGTATCAGGACTGAGGTTGATTAACAGATTTATGTAAAAAAAATGTGAAAAAAAATATTTATCTGATGTATTTTTACAGCTGTGGATGAAAACAGCCACCAAAGGGAGTTTTTTTGAAAATCTGATTTTGCACAAAAACTAAATATGCTTCAAAGATAATTACATAACTAATCTTTGACATTTCCAAGACTGTAGCAACATGTAAAAAAAATCCAATATCCGATCACATTTTATATTGAAAATGAGTCATTTTGTGTGTATTTCTTCCCATTTCAGTGCCTTTATCTTCTAAATGGGCATTTAAAGGGTTAATTTAGAATTTTTTTTTTAAATATTTGGTAGTTTTGATCAGGACTGAAGTTGATTAACAGATTTATGCAAAATATTTTTGAAGAAATATTTATCTGATATATTTTTACAGGGGTCAAAGTGAGTGGATGAAAACAGCCACCAACGCCACATAAGGAAGTTTTTTTTTGCCGACAGTGCATTATTGACCGAGTGGAAAATTTTATATCAAATTTTTAAATTGCATGTAAAAGTAAACTTCCTCATCAAAAATCATGTCATTTGAGCCAAAACAGTGAAAGTTTTGGTCAAATTAAGAGGAAAAATGACACCTAGGGGACGTTTTCCCCCACAATGCCACTCAAGGGTTAATTGATGAAATTGATGAAAAACAAGGATCATGCATCCCGTCCGTAATAGTCATGGTCTTTTCGTAGCGCCGTTCATTTATTTTGTGCTGTATTTAATCACCCGGCGGGCTTCGTGGCCCGTGTGCGGCGCGCGACATCACACCTGCTGCCTTGTCATCCTGCATGACGGCCAGATGGCGTTCACAAAAGTCCCGCGGTCTCATAACTGCCGTCTGACGACGCTGCAGCAAGTGCTGCGTAATCGCATGTGATTAATGACCTGTGGAAGGACCCGCATCCAGTTAACCCCCCCCCCCCCTCTCCTCGCGTTCCTGTGAACTGGTGACACTTCCCACATGGAAAGAACCTATATGAGGATATATGCACATATATGAAACCTATATGCACATATATGACAATATATATGCTGCATATATGCACATAAATGCTGCACATATGCACATCTATGCTGCATCTATGCATATATATGCCACATATAGGCAAAATTGAGGTGCATATATGTGAATATACAGCCACATGGAAAGAACCTATATAAACATATATGTTTTAATATAGGTTTTGATATAGGTTTTGAATATATGTGACATATATAAAATTGGCCGTTTTCCTTTTTTATTTTTGTTTTATGCACATATATGGACATATATGCACATATAGGTACATACATGTGCATAAAATATAGGGCATATATGCACATATATGTACCTATATGTACATATGTGCATAAAATCTAGGACATATATGTGCATAGAGGTACATATATGTACATATATGTGCATAGAGGTACATATATGTGCATGGAGGTACATATATGTACATATGTGTGCATAGAGGTACATATGTGCATAAAATATAGGACATATATGCACATATATGTACCTATATGTGCATATAGGTACATATATGTGCATAAAATATAGGAAAAAGGCCAATTTTATATATGCCACATATATCCAAAACCTATATCAAAACCTATATTAAAACATATATGTTTATATAGGTTCTTTCCATGTGGGTTATCAAAAGGAACGTATGGTGGTGGGGGGGGGGGGGGGGGGGGTGGGGGGTGGTGGGGGAGGGGAACATGCATCTGTTGCTACGCGACAGCAGGCAGCCTTGTGCAACCGAAAGATGCAGGCCTATACTTAGGCTGCTAATTCCAGTGGCGCTTCATCACTTTGACATTTTGAAAGCTTGTTGACTGGCTAACCTGAAGCTAACGCTAAACGATGGGGGCTGGTTTTCCTGGTTGCCGATTGGCTTTTAAGTTTGATACGCGCGTCTCATGGGCCTTGTTGATTTAGGTGCAACTCACTCATGTGATTGACTTAATCGTCCGGTAAAGAGTCCTCATGTGTTTTTGTTATTGTGTGTATGCTGAATGCCCACATGGAAAGAACCTATATAAACTTATATGTTTTAATATAGGTTTTGATATAGGTTTTGAATATATGTGACATATATAAAATTGGCCGTTTTCCTATATTTTATTTACATATATGTACATATATGCACATATACGCACATAAATGTACATATATGTATGCGTATGTACATATACGCACATATGTGTACATAAATTTTTCCTAGATTTTCCTATATTTTATGCACATACATGTATATATATTTCCCCTATATGTTCCTATATGTTATGCACATATAGGTACATATATGTACCTATATGTGCATAACATATAGGAACATATATGTACATATAGGTACATATATGTACCTATATGTACATATATGCACATATATAGGCGTGAATATATGCACACATATAGGTACATATATGCACGCATATAGGTGTGCATATATGCGCACATATAGGTACATATATGTACATAAAATATCGGAAAACGGCCAATTTTATATATGTCACATATATTCCAAACCTATATTAAAACATATATGTTTATATAGGTTCTTTCCATGTGGGCTCACTTAATTGCCATAGTTAAATTCCATAACATGCCAATTACATGTGACACCAATTTCACGTGTTCGCACATACATAAGTTCTTCTTGCATAATTGTTTTTTAGTTAGTTCTTAGTTATTGACTTGATATGACAGTTGCCAAAGTGAGATATGGGCTAAATATATATATATATATATAAGAACAAGAACAATGGGAAGGTAATAAGAGGGCAGCGACCTGAGGGGCCGCAAGCCCCCGGTTGGAAAAGCCCTATCACTGCAAACCTGAAGCTCCCCTTGCAGCGAAGCAAGGGCCCTACGGAACGGTGCTGTACCGCACAGCGCAGCGGAACCGTAAGAGTAGCTTTGGTCTGGGCGGCGCTGCTATATTAGCCCGAAGCTAACCTGCAATTGTGTTTCACGTGCCGCTGATTAGCGTCTGTTGTGAGGGCGTGTTGACGCACACCATCGCGAGTTTGGGACTCTGGTTTTCCTCCTCAGAACCGGAGTTCTAAGTGAGCCTCCGACCCTCTGGATCTCTGTGTGGAGAACCGGGTCTCGGAACTGAGCCCGGCCTCTCTCTCTCTCTCTCGTGTTAACTGACCGAGATAAGCGCTCCACATAGCTACATTTAGCATCCGAACCGCTAACTTGTTCTGCCGTGATACCTCGGTATCGCCACCGGAGTTGGACTGCATGTCTAAACTCCGGCGTTACAGTAATGACTTTGTCCCGATGAGACCGCTTGCTGCTAGCGTCCCCCCCCCCGCGCATGCGTGCAACGAACGTCTTGTTTATCCGGTTGCCGAGCAACCGCCACGTTCCCAGAAAGAGTGAGTTGAGCGCCCCTCGTGGTCGTCACGGTCGCCGCCCGGAACCAGACGCCTGCCTCCCTCTGGTGTCCGTTCGAGGTCATTACACCCACTCACATGACCCTCCGAGGTCCGCCGCCATCTGGTGGACACTTGTGGTCATTACACCCCCCATTCAGACTGTCTCACACACACACACACACACACACACACACACACACACACACACACACACACACACACACACACACACACACACACACACACACACACACACACACACACACCCTCTTTCTTTGTACATAGTGTTTGCTGTTTAGTAGATTAGATGACGTTTGTTACTTGATTGTGTTGATTTATGAGATGATTCCCGAATTATTTAGGAATTAATACAATTTTGTTAATGCCTGTTAGCTGAATTGATGGATTCCTGGTAATTATCGTGTATTTGTCGTTGACGATTCACTGGTTTGTAACAGTCTGCGCTTGAATCTCACACCTCTGTTATTTAAGATTGTTATATTTTGCACAGGAATGCTAACTAACTTTAATAAACCTTTTTAAAAGCGAGACTATTTTGGTATTAGCTATTTCCAGTTTAGCTGGCGGTGCAATTTCACTATTTGCTAAATACCAAATTTATTACAAATTAATAATTTTCATTATTAAATTATTTTGGATAATTTATTCACTTTTAAGTAATTACTCAATTACTCTAGGAGTTGTTAAGAAGTGAATGACAGTTTACTTCCAATTAAAAATTTTCAAAAATTACTTTCATTGATTTTTTACTTTTAGTAATCTATTACTTATAGTCATTTTAATGCTCATAACCAACCATGAATCCCAACACTTCTTTACCGTTGCGCTATATCTCCTGCAATCTTTAACCGACTTGAATTGTTAAAATATCAAAACATGGAGCTTGTTCATGAGCTGAATGCTATGCTGTCTGTTTTTTATGTCTTTAACTGTTGCTGAATAAATCACAAAAAAACTATTAAAAAAATGTCCCATATAAAGCGGATGGAGAGGTACCTCATGGAGATCAAAGGAGCTCAAAGCAGGATACAATCTTTGATCTCAGCATCTCCATGTCAACGTATGCTGATCTCCTTTGATTTGATGTGATCTCAGCACTGGAGTCGCAGAAATCAAAGAAAATCGGCATTATTAAACCTTCAGCATTCACACTTACATTTTCTTCTTGAAATATAAACCTCTAGTTTTGATTAAAGTCAATGTATTTCATTATTGCGTCCAGCTTGCTGGCTAGTCAGATCTTGTTAGCATGTTTAAAACACATGCTGTTGTTTTTACAGCTTTAAAGCGCAATCTATCTGAAGATGACTGTTTTTAAGCATTTTCTACTCATTATACTCATTTGTCTCAGCGACAATACAATATTAGTTTGAGTATTGGCAGGTGAAATGGTAAACTTGAAGCCACATTAGAAGTCATGTAACAACAACAATATAAAAAAAAAAATAATACCCTGCCGGCGGGTGCTTAGTGAAGCGCTTTAATTACTTTCGCAGTGCCTGATTAACCTAATTGATTAGCAGTTATCAAGTAATTTACCAGGCGGTTCAGACGCATGTAGGTCTAGCAAAATGGAGAAGTATAGTATGTGGGGGAGGGGGGGGGGCTTGCACCTTAGAATCACCGCCAGGATACCTCCGTTTGTGATTGTACGTGGCTTTTCTGTGGGTAACAGTTTCCTAGTTTTTCGTAGTCCAACAAAAGCAAAATTCAAGATAATTTGACACCATATAAAAGCTCTTAGGTGTAAATATGACTGTATTTGCCATGTGATGGATCAAAGTGGATCTATTTCAAGCTACTTGAAAGTTGGAGCTTGATCATTTTCAAAAAGTTCCACCTACATCACCTTCAATCAACCTCCGAGGCTCTTTTTTTATTTTTTCTTGACAAAGGCCCTCAAATTCACGTCGGTGCCACTTTTTGATAAAATCTTTCATGTTCCATAAGTGCTGCGTCATTCACACCTTTGTACACCGCCGACAAAGGCCGGGCCTCCTAGGCCTGGCACTCCACCAGGTCACTGTCACCTATTGCACTGACCTCTGTAGGAGGCCTGGCCTGAGGCCCCCAAATGTATGTCGGTGGATGTTTTTGAAAAACATTTATTGTTCCGTAGCTACAGTGTCATTCACACTAGAATTGAAGTAAGACCAGATTCGGGATCGGGGCAACCTGGGGAGTACCACACTGAGATTTTCAGGTGGATCCGCTAGCTTGCGGTGTAGCATGCCCGTTAGCATGCTGGCAAACATTGTTCGATTGAGCTGAAATTTGATAGGTGGCCTAATGGGGGCACTGCGATCACGAGTCACTAGCTAATTAGCTGGATTTGATGCCGTTTTTTCAAAATAAAAGTCACTAATTTTAATTTTTTTTTAAATTTTCAACTTAAAAAAATATTATTAACCGTTCATAGCCACCCCCCCCCCCCCCCCCGCCACCCCCGACGGGCAGTCTTTTGCGAGGTCCCGTCCAATGCTGCTTGCAGCTTTAATTTTTTTTCTTTTTTAAAAGCCAATCTCCCTAAACCACCCCGAGCTGGTCTATCCTTCGTTGGCATCTCCTCTGACTCATCCTCAACTTAAAAGGCGCCACCTCCCCTCCCCCTCCCCCACCACCACTTCCCTCCTCCACTTCCCACTCTTCAATAACACATTTTCTCCAAAGAGGTGAGTAATGACTGTTGGTCTCGCTAATTAAATCGACGGCTCTCCCACGTGATCCGGGCCAACTGCAAATGTTTGCCGTACCTCCCGCGTTCGCTGGGAGGTTCAAGCAGACGTCTCATTATAAGCGCGTACGGCCGTCGTGAGTAATTGCGTGGAGGGAGCCGTCTCGTCGGAAAAGCCGTTCGCCGGAGAGCGAATTCACTCCGGCGATTCCCAATGCCAATGATGTGATTTATGTGATTTCCCCTGTATGTATTGTCTCGTCCTGCGAGGCCCACTCATATTCAATTGTTTTGATGGATCTTCTAAAACAACAACCTTTTTTCAATAAAGAAATACACCCTTATTACGTTCCCCTTCCTGCAGGGTTTCTATATTGGTATTTTTCAACAAGCATCCTTGGAGAGTGTCGTGGTGTCATTTCTTTAGGGTTTTCTTTTTTTTTCCCCCTCTCCGTTCTTTCTGATGGTTTATTATACTTCTCTGTACTCCCAGAGATCATTGCATACCAGCTCAGAGAGTCTCCCGGAGCCTCCAGCTGATTTTTTTTTTAACAAGCTGCATCCTCTCTCAGATAAAAAGATTTATCTCTCGCACTTCCAAAAAATATCCGTCGTAATAAGTGGCTGGAGACGACGTGCGGAGGAACGGGCTGCCGCACGTCCGCCACAGAACCGGCTGACCAAGTTCTACTGACGAACGGAGGTCGGAGGTGATTTGCCGCCGGGGTGGAGGCGCGCGGCGAGGGAGTTGCGCCGCAGGATGCGACTGGATGACTAATGAAACTCGATGATCTGCATTTCCCGCGGCAAATGCATGATAGTGTTGAATGCTGCTGGCAAACTGTAATGCACAATTTTCAAAAAATTGCACGATTTTTAAAAAGTTACACAATTTTTAAAAAAGTGCACAATTTAAAAAAAATTGCACAATTAAAAAAAAATTGCACGATTTTCAAAAAGTTACACGATTTTCAAAAAAATTGCACGATTTTCAAAGAATTGCACGATTTTCAAAAAAATACAAAATTTTCAAAAAATTGCACGATTTTCAAAAATTTTTACAATTTTCAAAAAGTTTCACAAGTTTCAAAAAGTTGAAACAGTTGGAAAAGTAGAAAAAAGTTGGAGAAGTTAAAAAAAGTGGAAAAATTTGAAAAGTTAAACGTTTCAAAAAAGTTGAAACAGTTGGAAAAAGTTGAAAAAGTGTCAGTTGAAAATGTTACAACAAGTTGAAAAAGTGTCAAAAAGTTGCACAAGTTACTAAAAGTTGAAACAGTTGAACAGTTTAAAAGTGGAACGGTTGAAATTGGTTAAGATTTGAAGAGGTTATAGCTATTTAAACATTTCTCCATCCGTTAACATTGGAAAAAAGTTGCACAAAAGTTGAAATATTTCAAAAAGTTGACGAGATTTCAAAAAGCCGGAACTTAGCCGGAAAGTGCCGAACAAGCTGCACGATTTGATATTTGAATGGTGACGAACGGGTGAAGACTGCCAGAGTTTTAGCGTTTCGAAAAACGTCCAGAATAAACAGAAACAGAATCTCAAGAGTGTGAAAGTCTTGCATTCACACTAATGACAACGGATCTGGAGAATCGCAAATCTCGTGTTTGTCGTATCGACGGCGGGAGATTCATCCGAGCTGCGCGAAGATCCATAGTCCGTCTGTGTACCCGCCAGTTTAACTACGCACTATCTCGCCATCCAATACCTCGCTTCACCCCGAGAACCCGCCAAGCCTGCGGAGCTGGAGCCAGCTGACGACTTGGCGAGAACCGAGGTGTGAAGAAGTGAAAGTGAACGCTTTCATTTACTTTGTGATATGGTATTGCGGTGGAAATCATTTCAAAGGCGTTTGGTAAATTTTCTTTCAAAACACGCATTCCTGAAGACTGAATTGACGGAATCGGTTCGGCGGCAGCAATGCAGTTCTCTGTATTTATGTCCCGGAGATCAAATTGGCTCCAACACTGAAGTATCAACAGTAGAAATACTCGTGTATTTTTTTGAGACTAAGGGCCAATCCCAATTTAATTTTTACCCCTTAGCCCTCCGCCTACCCCTTAGCCCTCCGCCTACCCCCTTAGCCCTCCGCCCTCCACTTACCCCTTAGCCCTCCACCTGCCTCTTAGCCCTCCTCCTACCCCTTAGCCCTCCGCCTACTCCTTAGCCCTCCGCCTACCCCTTAGCCCTCCACCTACCCCCTTAGCCCTCCGCCCTCCACTTACCCCTTAGCCCTCCACCTGCCTCTTAGCCCTCCTCCTACCCCTTAGCCCTCCGCCTACTCCTTAGCCCTCCGCCTACCCCTTAGCCCTCCACCTACCCCCTTAGCCCTCCGCCCTCCACTTACCCCTTAGCCCTCCACCTGCCTCTTAGCCCTCCTCCTACCCCTTAGCCCTCCGCCTACTCCTTAGCCCTCCGCCTATTCCTTAGCCGTCCGCCTACCCCTTAGCCCTCCGCCTACCCCTTAGCCCTCCGCCTACCCCTTAGCCCTCCGCCTACCCCTTAGCCCTCTGCCTACCCCTTCGCTCTCCGCCTACCCCTTAGCCCTCCGCCCTCTGCCTACCCCTTGGCCCTCCGCCTCCACAACGAGGGCGAAGGCCATTTCAGCCCTTAGATTTGGGACACCCCTCTCCCCCTGCTCACCCCCCCCGCCCCTCTCGCTCCGTCTCACGGTTTTGACGCCATAATACGGTTTTCAAAACACCCATATTAGAAGACTTTGGAACTATACAGTGTAATAATAAAATGTTATAAACACGGTCTCTACGAAACAAATACACACGGAAGCTCCATACGGCAGACGGCAGCGCTACTGCCGCTCTTACTAGTATAAAACACAACAGGTTTATATAACTTTAGAAGCGTATAGATGTGAAATGCGAGTCCTTCGGCGCCATGTCCTCGTACCCCTCTGTTTAAAGTGTGCGTCTGTAAGCGCTTCGTTTCGAGGGGTGAATAGCCCTTCCCCTCACCCCTCCGCCTCTGCGCAATAGTGACACGGGACACCCCTCAGACTCTCGTGAACGCGCATTTCAAAGGGGTAGGGGTAAGATGAACGGCTAAGGGGTAGAATTAATGTGAATTTCTGTCGTAGAGATCTCAGTGTCCGATTGAACCAAAATCTTGTGTCTTTTGACAAAGTCTCTGTTTTGTTCCAGGCCGATATGTTGATTGGGAATTGAATGGAATGGAAATGTCTTCTAATTTAAACCCAGTGATCATCGGCAAACAGAATTGACCTGATGAATCGTGGGTAACCCCTTAATAGACAATATCCTGTCTTCAAAATGTTATATACCGGACATTTAAGACAAATAGTCAGAAAGGCCTTACATCTGGTCCAACCAACACAGAATCAAAGCAATGGGCATGACGGACCTAAGAGAGGACGTCAATCTGAAGGTTTTCCCCGTGGAGACAAAGACGAGATTACGATTGAACAATTCAACATTATACTTACATGTTTGTACTTATGGCACAGTAAACCTTACTTCCAAGTATCTTATCCTAACTTCTTCATGTCCCCTCTTCCGCCGGTTCAATGGCCCCGTGCCTTTACCAGATAAATCACGAGTATATCTCCGTCCTGAGACCCGCGGTATCTTCAGGCAGATGTTTCAGGGCAAGACCCACAAGGTCCCCCCTTACTAAAACACCGCTCAATCCGGCCCGAGCCATAAAGTTTACCTCCCACAACCCCACCCCCACCCCCACCACCACCAGTTTTCGCTTGCGCCATAATGAAAGCAGTTTTTCCCCCTCTCAGCTGAGGTCACATTAAGAATTTACAACGGCATTTTCCACTCGATTGAGCGGTTTATTTAACCATGAAAAGGAAAAGTGCACAATAAAACCTTGTAAGGACACGACGACAGGCTCTCAAAAACACCGGACTTCCAGATATAACAGGAGGCGATACGTTGTGCCCAAATTTGAAGGCAGCCGTTTTGTTTGTTGCAGTTCGTCCCGACGCCATGACGGGTTGTTAGTGTGAATGCAAGGCAAGGCAAGGCGTTCACACTCTTGAGATTCTGTTTCGGTTTATTCTGGACGTTTTTCGAATCGCTAAAACTCTGGCAGTCTTCACCCGTTCGTCACCATTCAAATATCAAATCCTGCAGCTTTTTTGGCACTTTCCGGGCTAAGTTCTAGCTTTTTGAAATCTCGTCAACTTTTTGAAATATTTCAACTTTTGTGCCACTTTTTTTCCAATGTTAACGGATGGAGAATTTTTTAACTAGCTATAACTTCTTCAAATCTTCACCGATTTCAACCATTCAACTTATAAACTGTTCAATTTTTTCAACTGTTGCAACTGTTTCAACTTTTTGAAACCTGTGCAACTTTTTGACACTTTTTCAACTTGTAACATTTTCAACTGACACTTTTTCAACTGTTTGACACTTTTTCAACTTTTTCAACTGTTTCAACTTTTTGAAACTTATTCAACTTTTTGAAACGTTTTTAACTTTTTCCACTTTTGTTAACTTTTCCAACGTTTTTCTTTTTCAACTGTTTGACACTTTTTTTTTACTTTTTCAACTATTTCAACTTTTTGAAACTTGTGAAACTTTTTGAAAATCGTCCCAATTTTGTGAAAATCGTGCCAATTTTTTGGAAAATCGTGCAATTTTTTGAAAATCGTGCAATTTTTTGAAAATCGTGCAATTTTTTGAAAATTGTGCAATTTTTCAAAAATCGGGTAACTTTTTAAAAATCGTGCATTACAGTTTGCCAGCAGCATTCACACTATCATGCATTTGGCGCGGGAATTGCATGAAAAGGAAAAGTGCACAATAAAACCTTGTAAGGACATGATGACAGGCTCTCAAAAACACCGGACTTCCAGATATAACAGGAGGCGATACGTTGTGCCCAAATTTGAAGGCAGCCGTTTTTCTCAGAAAGCCAGATTGTTTGTTGCAGTTCGTCCCGACGCCATGACGGGTTATTGGTGTGAATGCAAGGCAAGGCAAGGCGTTCACACTCTTGAGATTCTGTTTCGGTTTATTCTGGACGTTTTTCGAATCGCTAAAACTCTGGCAATCTTCACCCGTTCGTCACCATTCAAATATCAAATTATGCAATTTTTTCGGCAGTTTCCGGCTAAGTTCTAGCTTTTTGAAATCTCGTCAACTTTTTGAAATATTTCAACTTTTGTGCCACTTTTTTTCCAATGTTAACGGATGGAGAATTTTTTAACTAGCCATAACTTCTTCAAATCTTCACCGATTTCAACCATTCAACTTTTAAACTGTTCAATTTTTTCAACTGTTGCAACTGTTTCAACTTTTTGAAACTTGTGCAACTTTTTGACACTTTTTCAACTTGTAACATTTTCAACTGACACTTTTTCAACTGTTTGACACTTTTTCAACTGTTTCAACTTTTTGAAACTTATTCAATTTTTTGAAACGTTAACTTTTTCCACTTTTGTCAACTTTTCCAACGTTTTTCTTTTTCAACTGTTTGACACTTTTTTTTACTTTTTCAACTATTTCAACTTTTTGAAACTTGTGAAACTTTTTGAAAATCGTCCCAATTTTGTGAAAATCGTGCCAATTTTTTGGAAAATCGTGCAATTTTTTGAAAATCGTGCAATTTTTTGACACTTTTTCAACTTGTAACATTTTCAACTGACACTTTTTCAACTTTTTCAACTGTTTGACACTTTTTTAACTTTTTCAACTATTTCAACTTTTTGAAACTTGTGAAACTTTTGGAAAATCGTGCCATTTTTTGAAAATTGTGCCAATCTTTTTGAAAATCATGCATGTTTTTAAAATTGTGCAATTTTTTTTAAATTGTCACTTTTTAAAGATCATGCAATTTTTTGAAAATCGTGCAATTTTTTGAAAATTGTGCATTACAGTTTGCCAGCAGCATTCACACGATCATGCATTTGCCACGGGAAATGCAGATCATCTAGTTGTATTT